>NW_026511600.1:0-47979 GCF_027579735.1 Bombina bombina
GAAGGTAACGAGGGTAGCCCGTCTGCCTCTCCCCAAGTGTCACAACCAGTTACGCCCGCGCAAGCGACGTCTAGTACCTCTAGTGCGTCTAACCCTTTTACATTACAAGACTTAGCGGCAGTCATGGATAATTCTCTTACAGCTTTCTTATCTAAACTGCCCGTGTTACCTGCAAAGCGTGATAGCTCCGTTTTAAGACCAGATTATGAGCATTCTGACGCTTTGGTAGCCGTATCCGATATACCCTCACAACGCTCTGAAGTGGGAGCGAGGGATTTGATGTCTGAGGGAGAAGTCTCTGATTCAGGAAAGGTTCCTCCTCAGACAGATTCAGATACATTGGCTTTTAAATTTAAACTAGAACACCTCCGCGTTTTGCTTAGGGAGGTATTAGCTACTCTGGATGACTGCGACCCTTTGGTGATCCCAGAGAAATTGTGTAAAATGCACATGTACCTAGAGGTCCCTGTTTACACGGATACGTTTCCGGTCCCTAAGAGGATTGCGGATATCGTTACTAGGGAGTGGGATAGACCAGGTATTCCCTTTGTTCCCCCCTCCTGTTTTTAAGAAAATGTTCCCCATACTTGACCCTGTGCGGGACTCGTGGCAGACGGTCCCTAAGGTGGAGGGGGCTGTTTCTACACTTGCTAAACGCACAACCATACCAATTGAAGACAGTTGTGCTTTTAAAGACCCTATGGATTAAAAATTAGAGGGTTTACGGGGGATGCTTCCGGGCGGCGGCCATGATGGCTGCTTATTTCAAGAGCTGAAGAGTTGGTCTGATATATCCACCGCATATCACCTGACTACGGCACCATTCAGGATCAAAAGTGTTATATTTCTAAACTGTAGCTGTTACTGAACATTTTGATCTCAAAAGTGGAGCCCCCCTTCACCCTTGTTATACTGGAACGGTGAGGTACGCAGTGGCGGCCTAAAAAACGGCCCGACCGTCACCTAACCCCCCCGGTGATCCGGGTATAACAGCTTGCCTAAGCTGTCCTTCAGAACTCTTTATACTATGGCACTCAACACCCCGATTGCTAAAAGCTACGATATGCTCTCTACTAGAGGTACATTATCAGAAATTGGCCTATCTAATCTCCAGTGAATTCAGCACTAGACCCCAGTCTGTTTTACAGGAAGCTGAAGACCGACTCCATACAACACCTCTAGATACCTCGCTAAGTGCTGAGACTCCCTTGCCGCCCTCTTACACTGCGACTAGCTCACCCCGCTCCTCCGACTAGAGAGGCGATCGTGATGTCGCCGCTGTTATTGCAGCCTAAGGGTGATCGCACATCTCAGACTCCCCTGCCGCCCTCTTACGTTGCTACTAGCTTGCCTGCTCCCCTGGCAAGAGATGTGATCGCAGCGCCGCCATCGTTATCACAGCTGAAGGGTGGGGCCGCACACCCCGGAGACTCAGGCGCATGAGAAGACGGCGGAGAAGATCAGGTCTGGCCTCCCTAACACTTCTCCCATTAATCAGCCGGTCTAAAGGGCTGGCAACTGGGCGACACGCTCAGCCAGATGGAGAAAAGACTTGGCGGGCTTCTTTTCCTTTTACCTCCGGTGACCCGCACATTGTGAATAGGATTGACTTTGCTGAAGACAAAGGTTTGTGCACAGGGAGAGCTTTATTGAACACCAATGGGTCACGAAACCCCACTAAATATCAGGGCTTATGGAGTTCAGACTCCCCAGAGGGATGTGTGTACTTTCAGAGACGCTCCGGTATAGGCTAACTTCACGGAGCATTTCCTTGCCACTAATACCGAGGCATCCTGGCAAGGCATTTAGCATTATACTCCCACTAGAAGATAATGGTAGGGGGTAACTCCGGTGGTTTCTCATAAAAGGATCAGATGACTAGAATGTTGGGGGTGCTCTGCTGAGTCTTCCTCCATTATTACACCCATTTATTTAACTTTTCCATATATAAAGAGACTGCATAATTATCTAAGATATCAGCATAATGTGTGACCTACAGGAGTCCCTGCCTGGGGTCTTTTACAAAGACGAAGTTTCTTCTGATAATTTAAGAGACTCCTGCGAATAAGGACTTTACGTCTATTTGATGGTGCAATTTTCTAACGCGGTTTTACATAGCCCCCAGCACAGGGAATGTTGCCCTCCTTAGAGCTTTAAATTCTGTGTACTGGCCTTATCTGTCTGGTTTAATAGAGTGGTCTGTGTCAAAACCAGGGCCTAGTTAATATATTGAACAGCACTGTTGCATAATTTAAATTTCCTTTTTTGTTTGTTTGTTTTTCTTCACAAAAGTATTAGTGTGCACTCTACCATTTAGTCCATAATTAATAATTGGGCTGCTCCTATTTAGTTTAACATATTTCCATGTGGTATAAAGGGAAGGAGTAACACAAAATATATTATCCATGTCAATGCCAGTTATTCATTCTCTAGGACAGCTAAAAATTGCCTAGCCAGCAAACTTCAGATCATCATGTTTGACCTAGTTGGCACTATGCTTCTCTACAAAACTGTACAGTGTCTATTGCTACTACAATATGCTTAATCTGATAATGATTCAATAACCTAGCTAATTTGATTGCCACTTCTGCTGCGCACCCATGTATAGCAGAAGACAGACTTACAGAGCTCTGTTTTACCTACTCTACCTGTATAAAATAATCCAATATAAGCCTAATGTACATAGTATCCCTAACATGATCTTTTACTCATAAGAGAATGTTAACCGTGAATATAGACCCTATGATACTGTGGGTGCTTTGTGTAGAGTTATATGTGCTACATGCTGGGAAACTTAATCTGGTATCTCACCTAAGGTACTAATAGGTCACCAAGGTTCACTTACCCCCTCTCTGTGATCCATGCTAGTAAGGTGGGACACATGGGTGAGTTTTTAACTAGTAAAGCGCCATAAAATGCATATAAACTTCCTTTTGTAGCTATTGTTGTAATCCAGTTATGCCTAGCTTCTTATGTTATTGATACCTTAGGGTCCAAGAGTGGCCCGATATAATTCACTTCCTAGTTAAGCGTAGGTACCATAGTAATCCTACTTGTTCTGGTTATTTGCTTTTTCCAAGCCCAAGAGAGGCTATAGATTAATTTACCTCCATTGAACATTATCCACCTCACTAAGGTCCAAAAGTGGCCTATTAATCAGAGGGAGGACCATTTAAAATTTAAAAATGTATGGGTACAGCTACCATTTGCCTATTTACTTTTTGAAAATTTTAAGTATACTGAAGACTTTTTGTTATTTTATCAATGTGATTCTATACATCTGTCTGTATACCTTAATGTTTTGGCGAATTTATCATGTTTTGTAGTAGTTATTTACCTCAATAAAAAAAAAAAAAAAAAAAAAAAGTGCAACTCCTTTTTAAAAAAGTTGAGGTAATGCAGAGCTAAGGTCTTCTCCTATGAAATATTATAATTTTGTCTGACCTCTACCTATCTATCTATCTATCTATCTATCTATCTATCTATCTATCGTGAACCAAATATTCACCATAGGCAGAGGTTATTACTTTAAAAACATAATTTATGCTTACCTGATAAATTTATTTCTCTTGTAGTGTATCCAGTCCACGGATCATCCATTACTTATGGGATATTAACTCCTCCCCAACAGGAAGTGCAAGAGGATTCACCCAGCAGAGCTGCTATATAGCTCCTCCCTAAATGCCATTACCAGTCATTCGACCGAAAACATGCAGAGAAAGGAAAACCATAGGGTACAGTGGTGACTGTAGTTTAATGGAAAAATTACCTGCCTTAAAGTGACAGGGCGGGCCGTGGACTGGATACACTACAAGAGAAATAAATTTATCAGGTAAGCATAAATTATGTTTTCTCTTGTTAAGTGTATCCAGTCCACGGATCATCCATTACTTATGGGATACCAATACCAAAGCTAAAGTACACGGATGACGGGAGGGACAGGCAGGCTCTTTATACGGAAGGAACCACTGCCTGAAGAACCTTTCTCCCAAAAACAGCCTCCAAAGAAGCAAAAGTGTCAAATTTGGAAAATTTGGAAAAAGTATGAAGAGAAGACCAAGTTGCAGCCTTGCAAATCTGTTCAACAGAAGCCTCATTCTTAAAGGCCCAAGTGGAAGCCACAGCTCTAGTAGAATGTGCTGTAATTCTTTCAGGAGGCTGCTGTCCAGCAGTCTCATAGGCTAACCGTATTATGCTACGAAGCCAAAAGGAGAGAGAGGTAGCCGAAGCTTTTTGACCTCTCCTCTGACCAGAATAAACGACAAACAGGGAAGACGTTTGTCGAAAATCCTTAGTTGCTGTAGATAAAATTTCAGGGCACGGACTACATCTAGATTGTGTAGCAGACGTTCCTTTTTCGAAGAAGGATTAGGACACAAAGATGTAACCACAATCTCTTGATTGATATTCCTGTTAGTGACCACCTTAGGTAGGAACCCAGGTTTAGTACGCAGAACTACCTTGTCTGAATGAAAAATCAGATAAGGAGAATCACAATGTAAGGCAGATAACTCAGAGACTCTTCGAGCCGAGGAAATCGCCATTAAAAACAGAACTTTCCAAGATAACAACTTGATATCAATGGAATGAAGGGGCTCAAACGGAACCCCCTGTAAAACATTAAGAACTAAGTTCAAACTCCATGGTGGAGCAACAGTTTTAAACACAGGCTTGATCCTAGCTAAAGCCTGACAAAAAGCTTGAACGTCCGGAACTTCTGACAGACGTTTGTGTAAAAGAATGGACAGAGCTGAAATCTGTCCCTTTAAGGAACTAGCGGATAAACCCTTTTCTAAACCTTCTTGTAGAAAAGACAATATCCTCGGAATCCTAACCTTACTCCATGAGTAACTCTTGGATTCGCACCAATATAAGTATTTGCGCCATATCTTATGGTAAATCTTTCTGGTAACAGGCTTCCTAGCCTGTATTAAGGTATCAATAACTGACTCAGAAAAACCACGTTTTGATAAAATCAAGCGTTCAATTTCCAAGCAGTCAGCTTCAGAGAAATTAGATTTTGATGTTTGAAGGGACCCTGGATCAGAAGGTCCTGTTTCAGAGGTAGCGACCAAGGTGGACAGGATGACATGTCCACTAGATCTGCATACCAAGTCCTGCGTGGCCATGCAGGCGCTATTAGAATCACTGATGCTCTCTCCTGTTTGATTCTGGCAATCAATCGAGGAAGCATCGGGAAGGGTGGAAACACATAAGCCATCCCGAAGGTCCAAGGTGCTGTCAAAGCATCTATCAGAACCGCTCCCGGATCCCTGGATCTGGACCCGTAACGAGGAAGCTTGGCGTTCTGTCGAGACGCCATGAGATCTATCTCTGGTTTGCCCCAACGTCGAAGTATTTGGGCAAAGACCTCCGGATGAAGTTCCCACTCCCCCGGATGAAAAGTCTGACGACTTAAGAAATCCCCTCCCAGTTCTCCACTCCCGGGATGTGGATTGCTGATAGGTGGCAAGAGTGAGACTCTGCCCAGCGAATTATCTTTGATACTTCCATCATTGCTAGGGAGCTTCTTGTCCCTCCCTGATGGTTGATGTAAGCTACAGTCGTGATGTTGTCCGACTGAAACCTGATGAACCCCCGAGTTGTTAACTGGGGCCAAGCCAGAAGGGCATTGAGAACTGCTCTCAATTCCAGAATGTTTATTGGTAGGAGACTCTCCTCCTGATTCCATTGTCCCTGAGCCTTCAGAGAATTCCAGACAGCGCCCCAACCTAGTAGGCTGGCGTCTGTTGTTACAATTGTCCAGTCCGGCCTGCTGAATGGCATCCCCCTGGACAGATGTGGCCGAGAAAGCCACCATAGAAGAGAATTTCTGGTCTCTTGATCCAGATTCAGAGTAGGGGACAAGTCTGAGTAATCCCCATTCCACTGACTTAGCATGCACAATTGCAGCGGTCTGAGATGTAGGCGTGCAAAGGGTACTATGTCCATTGCTGCTACCATTAAGCCGATCACCTCCATGCATTGAGCTACTGACGGGTGTTGAATGGAATGAAGGACACGGCATGCATTTTGAAGCTTTGTTAACCTGTCTTCTGTCAGGTAAATCTTCATTTCTACAGAATCTATAAGAGTCCCCAAGAAGGGAACTCTTGTGAGTGGAAAGAGAGAACTCTTCTTTTCGTTCACCTTCCATCCATGCGACCTTAGAAATGCCAGTACTAACTCTGTATGAGACTTGGCAGTTTGAAAGCTTGAAGCTTGTATCAGAATGTCGTCTAGGTACGGAGCTACCGCAATTCCTCGCGGTCTTAGTACCGCCAGAAGAGCACCCAGAACCTTTGTGAAGATTCTCTGAGCCGTAGCCAATCCGAATGGAAGAGCTACAAACTGGTAATGCCTGTCTAGAAAGGCAAACCTTAGATACCGGTAATGATCTTTGTGAATCGGTATGTGAAGGTAAGCATCCTTTAAATCCACTGTGGTCATGTACTGACCCTTTTGGATCATGGGTAAAATTGTCCGAATAGTTTCCATTTTGAACGATGGAACTCTTAGGAATTTGTTTAGGATCTTTAAATCCAAGATTGGCCTGAAAGTTCCCTCTTTTTTGGGAACCACAAACAGATTTGAGTAAAACCCTTGTCCTTGTTCCGACCGCGGAACCGGATGGATCACTCCCATTAATAAAAGATCTTGTACGCAGCGTAGAAACGCCTCTTTCTTTATTTGGTTTGTTGACAACCTTGACAGATGAAATCTCCCTCTTGGGGGAGAGAATTTGAAGTCTAGAAGGTATCCCTGAGATATGATCTCTAACGCCCAGGGATCCTGGACATCTCTTTCCCAAGCCTGGGCGAAGAGAGAAAGTCTGCCCCCCACTAGATCCGTTCCCGGATCGGGGGCCCTCGATTCATGCTGTCTTAGGGGCAGCAGCAGGTTTCCTGGCCTGCTTGCCCTTGTTCCAGGACTGGTTAGGTCTCCAGCCTTGTCTGTAGCGAGCAACAGCTCCTTCCTGGTTTGGTGCAGAGGAAGTTGATGCTGCTCCTGCTTTGAAATTACGAAAAGAACGAAAATTAGACTGTCTAGCCTTTGGTTTTGGCTCTGTCTTCAGGCAGGGCATGGCCTTTACCTCCTGTAATGTCAGCGATAATTTCTTTCAACCCGGGCCCGAATAAGGTCTGCCCTTTGAAAGGTATATTAAGCAATTTAGATTTAGAAGTAACGTCAGCTGACCAGGATTTTAGCCACAGTGCTCTGCGTGCCTGAATGGCGAATCCGGAATTCTTAGCCGTAAGTTTAGTTAAATGTACTACGGCATCTGAAATAAATGAGTTAGCTAACTTAAGGGCTTTAAGCTTGTGTGTAATCTCATCTAATGGAGCTGATTCAAGTGTCTCTTCCAGAGACTCAAACCAAAATGCTGCTGCAGCCGTGACAGGCGCAATGCATGCAAGAGGTTGCAATATAAAACCTTGTTGAACAAACATTTTCTTAAGGTAACCCTCTAACTTTTTATCCATTGGATCTGAAAAGGCACAGCTATCCTCCACCGGGATAGTGGTACGCTTAGCTAAAGTAGAAACTGCTCCGTCCACCTTAGGGACCGTTTGCCATAAGTCCCGTGTGGTGGCGTCTATTGGAAACATCTTTCTAAATATCGGAGGGGTGAGAACGGCACACCGGGTCTATCCCACTCCTTAGTAACAATTTCAGTAAGTCTCTTAGGTATAGGAAAAACGTCAGTACTCGCCGGTACGCAAAATATTTATCCAACCTACACATTTTCTCTGGTATTGCAACTGTGTTACAATCATTCAGAGCCGCTAACACCTCCCCTAGTAATACACGGAGGTTTTCCAGCTTAAATTTAAAATTTGAAATATCTGAATCCAGTTTGTTTGGATCAGAACCGTCACCCGCAGAATGAAGCTCTCCGTCCTCATGTTCTGCAAATTGTGACGCAGTGTCTGACATGGCCCTAATATTATCAGCGCACTCTGTTCTCACCCCAGAGTGATCACTCTTACCTCTTAGTTCTGGTAATTTAGCCAAAACTTCAGTCATAACAGTAGCCATATCCTGTAATGTGATTTGTAATGGCCGCCCAGATGTACTCGGCGCTACAATATCACGCACCTCCCGAGCGGGAGATGCAGGTACTGACACGTGAGGCGAGTTAGTCGGCATAACTCTCCCCTCGTTGTTTGGTGAAATATGTTCAATTTGTACAGATTGACTTTTATTTAAAGTAGCATCAATACAGTTAGTACATAAATTTCTATTGGGCTCCACTTTGGCTTTAGCACATATAGCACAGATATCTTCCTCTGAATCAGACATGTTTAACACACTAGCAAATAAACTAGCAACTTGGAAATACTTTTCAAGTAATTTACTATAATATGAAAACGTACTGTGCCTATAAGAAGCACAGAAAAAGTTATGACAGTTGAAAATTAATAAACTGAAAAGTTATAGCATCAAATCTTTGTAAAAAACACAATTTTAGCAAAGGATTGCTCCCATTAGCAAAGGATAACTAACCCTGATAGCAGAAAAAAAAAAAAAAATACAGAAATAAACGTTTTTTTATCACAGTCAACTACAATCTCACAGCTCTGCTGTGAGTGAGAGAGATCAGTAAACTGTCATAAATTAAATAAAACGACTGCCAAGTGGAAAAAAATAGTGCCCAAAACATTTTTTCACCCAGTACCTCAGAAAATTAAACGATTTTACATGCCAGCAAAAAACGTTTAACATTAATAAATTGAGTGTTATTAAAAAGCCTGTTGCTAGTCCCTGCAAATTAGGCTAAAGTTTTATGCATACAGTATAATTCCAGTGAAGTGCCATTCCCCAGAATACTGAAGTGTAAAATATACATACATGACAGCCTGATACCAGTTGCTGCTACTGCATTTAAGGCTGAGTTTACATTATATCGGTATGGCAGAATTTTCTCATCAATTCCATTGTCAGAAAATAATAAGCTGCTACATACCTCTTTGCAGATTAATCTGCCCGCTGTCCCCTGATCTGAAGTTTACCTCTCCTCAGATGGCCGAGAAACAGCAATATGATCTTAACTACTCCGGCTAAAATCATAGAAAAACTCAGGTAGATTCTTCTTCAAATTCTACCAGAGAAGGAATAACACACTCCGGTGCTATTATAAAATAACAATTTTTTGATTGAAGGTATGAAACTAAGTATAATCACCACAGTCCTCTCACACATCCTATCTATTCGTTGGGTGCAAGAGAATGACTGGGAATGGCAGTTAGGGGAGGAGCTATATAGCAGCTCTGCTGGGTGAATCCTCTTGCACTTCCTGTTGGGGAGGAGTTAATATCCATAAGTAATGGATGATCCGTGGACTGGATACACTTAACAAGAGAAATGTTATTTCTCCTGTTAAGTGTAGTCAGTCCACGGGTCATCCATTACTTATGGGATTATAACTCCTCCCTAACAGGAAGTGCAAGAGGATCACCCAAGCAGAGCTGCTATATAGCTCCTCCCCTCTACGTCATATCCAGTCATTCTCTTGCACCTAACTAAAGATAGGACGTGTGAGAGGACTGTGGTGTGTTAAACTTAGTTTTTATTTCTTCAATCAAAAGTTTGTTATTTTAAACGGCACCGGAGTGTGTTGTTTGTTCTCAGGCAGCATTAGAAGAAGAATCTGCCTGAGTTTTCTATGATCTTAGCGGTCGTAACTAAGATCCACTTGCTGTTCTCGGCCATTCTGAGGAGTGAGGTAACTTCAGAACAGGGGATAGCATGCAGGGCCCACCTGTAAGGAGGTATGTGCAGTAAATTATTTTCTAAGGAATGGAATTGACTGAGAAAATACTGCTAATACCGATGTAATGTAAGTGCAGCCTTAAATGCAGTAGTAGCGACTGGTATCAGGCTGATAAGTATGTATGTATAATCTGAGGTATTTCTGGGGAATGGAATTTCACTAAGAAAATACTGTCAATATTAAAGTAATATTTGAGCCTGCACTGCAGTGAAAGCGACTAGCAGCAGGCTTATTAATAACACTTCATAATTTTCAATTTTAAAAACGTTTACTGGCATGTTAATCGTTTTTTCTGAGGTACTTGGTGATAAAACTTTATGGGCATGATTTTTACCACATGGCTGTCGTTTTTTTCTGCATGAAAACAGTTTACTGAGCTTCCCCACTGTTGTAATATGAGTGGAGGGGCCTATTTTAGCGCAGGGGTCTCCAAAACTAGTTTGAGGGAGGTAATCAGTCACAGCAGACCTGTGACAGTGTGTTTGACTGTGATAAAAACGTTTATTATTTCAACTGTTATCCGTTTTGGGTATTAAGGGGTTAATCATCCTTTTGCTGGTGGGTGCAATCCTCTGCTAACTTTATACATTTTCTGTTAAAATTTGGTTGTTTTAACATATTTGCTTCATTGTTAATTCAACTGTGTCACATTTTTATGTTTTCTTAAAGGCGCAGTAGCGTTTTTTATATAGCTTGTAAATTTATTTAAAAGTTTTTTCCAAGCTTGCTAGTGTTATTGCTAGTCTGTTTAAACATGTCTGACACAGATGAATCTGTTTGTTCACTATGTTTAAAGGCCAATGTGGAGCCCAATAGAAATGTGTGCACTCAATGTATAGATGTTACTTTGAATAAAAGTCAAACTTTATATGTTAAAAGAATATCACCAGACAACGAGGGGGAAGTTATGCCGACTAACTCTCCTCACGTGTCAGTACCTTCGCCTTCCGCTCAGGAGGTACGTGATATTGTGGAGCCAAGTACATCAGGGCGGCCCATACAAATCACTTTGCAAGACATGGCTAATGTTATGACTGAAGTACTATCTAAATTGCCAGAATTAAGAGGTAAACGCGATCACTCTGGGGTAAGAACAGAGTGCGCTGATAATAGTAGAGCCATGTCTGATACTGCATCACAATTTGCAGAACATGAGGACGGAGAGCTTCATTCTGTGGGTGACGGATCTGATCCAAGTAAACTGGATTCAGAGATTTCAAATTTTAAATTTAAGCTTGAGAACCTCCGTGTATTACTAGGGGAGGTATTAGCGGCTCTGAATGATTGTAACACGGTTGCAATTCCAGAGAAAGTATGTAGGCTGGATAAATATTTTGCGGTACCGGCGTGTACTGACGTTTTTCCTATACCTAAAAGGCTTACAGAAATTGTTAACAAGGAGTGGGATAGACCCGGTGTGCCCTTTTCACCCCCTGCTATATTTAGAAAAATGTTTCCAATAGACGCCACCACACGGGACCTATGGCAGACGGTCCCTAAGGTGGAGGGAGCAGTTTCTACTCTGGCTAAGCGCACCACTATCCCGGTGGAGGATAGCTGTGCTTTTTCAGATCCAATGGATAAAAAGTTAGAGGGTTACCTTAAGAAAATGTTGTTCAACAAGGTTTTATATTACAACCCCTTGCATGCATCGCGCCTGTCACTGCTGCGGCGGCATTCTGGTTTGAGTCTCTGGAAGAGACCCTTAGCACAGCTCCATTGGATGAGATTATGAACAAGCTTAAAGCCCTTAAGCTAGCTAATTCATTTATTTCTGATGCCGTAGTACACTTAACCAAACTTACGGCTAAGAACTCGGATTCGCCATTCAAGTGCGCAGAGCGCTGTGGCTTAAATCCTGGTCAGCTGATGTGACTTCTAAATCTAAATTGCTTAATATTCCTTTCAAAGGGCAGATATTATTCGGGCCCGGCTTGAAAGAAATTATCGCTGACATTACTGGAGGTAAGGGCCATGCCCTGCCTCAAGACAGGGCCAAACCAAAGGCTAAACAGTCTAATTTTCGTGCCTTTCGTAACTTCAAGGCAGGAGCAGCATCAACTTCCTCCGCTCCAAGACAGGAAGGAACTGTTGCTCGCTACAGACAGGGCTGGAAACCTAACCAGTCCTGGAACAAGGGCAAGCAGGCCAGAAAACCTGCTGCTGCCCCTAAGACAGCATGAAGTGAGGCCCCCAATCCGGAAACGGATATAGTGGGGGGCAGACTTTCTCTCTTTGCCCAGGCTTGGGCAAGAGATGTCCAGGATCCCTGGGCGTTGGAAATCATATCTCAGGGATATCTTCTGGACTTCAAAGCTTCTCCTCCACAAGGGAGATTTCATCTTTCAAGGTTATCAGCAAACCAGATAAAGAAAGAGGCGTTTCTACGCTGTGTACAAGACCTCTTACTAATGGGAGTGATCCACCCAGTTCCGCGGTCGGAACACGGGCAAGGATTCTATTCAAATCTGTTTGTGGTTCCCAAAAAGAGGGAACCTTCAGACCAATCTTGGACTTAAAGATCCTAAACAAATTCCTAAGAGTTCCATCGTTCAAAATGGAAACTATTCAAACCATCTTACCCTTGATCCAAGAGGGTCAGTAAATGACCACAGTGGATTTAAAGGATGCCTACCTTCACATACCGATTCACAAGGATCATTACCGGTATCTAAGATTTGCCTTCCTAAACAGGCATTACCAGTTTGTAGCTCTTCCCTTCGGGTTAGCTACGGCTCCAAGAATCTTTACAAAGGTTCTGGGCTCTCTTCTGGCGGTACTAAGACCGCGAGGCATAGCGGTAGCTCCGTACCTAGACGACATTCTGATACAAGCGTCAAGTTTCCAAACTGCCAAGTCTCATACAGAGTTAGTTCTGGCATTTCTAAGGTCGCATGGGTGGAAGGTGAACGTAGAAAAGAGTTCTCTATTGCCACTCACAAGAGTTCCCTTTCTAGGGACTCTTAGATTCTGTAGAAATGAAAATTTACCTGACGGAGGACAGGTTATCAAAACTTCTAAATGCTTGCCGTGTCCTTCATTCCATTCAACACCCGTCAGTGGCTCAGTGCATGGAGGTAATCTGCTTAATGGTAGCGGCAATGGACATAGTACCATTTGCGCGCCTGCATCTCAGACCGCTGCAATTGTGCATGCTAAGTCAGTGGAATGGGGATTACTCAGATTTTGTCCCTCTGCTAAATCTGGATCAAGAGACCAGAGATTCTCTTCTATGGTGGCTTTCTCGGCCACATCTGTCCAAGGGGATGCCCTTCCGCAGGCCAGATTGGACGATTGTAACAACAGACGCCAGCCTTCTAGGTTGGGGCGCAGTCTGGAATTCCCTGAAGGCTCAGGGATCATGGACTCAGGAGGAGAGACTCCTTCCAATAAACATTCTGGAATTAAGAGCAATTTTCAATGCTCTTCTGGCTTGGCCTCAGTTAGCAACTCTGAGGTTCATCAGGTTTCAGTCGGACAACATCACGACTGTGGCTTACATCAACCATCAAGGAGGAACAAGGAGTTCCCTAGCGATGATGGAAGTCTCAAAGATAATTCGCTGGGCAGAGTCTCACTCTTGCCACCTGTCAGCGATCCACATCCCAGGCGTGGAGAACTGGGAGGCGGATTTTCTAAGTCGCCAGACCTTTCATCCGGGGGAGTGGGAACTTCATCCGGAGGTGTTTGCCCAACTGCTTCATCATTGGGGCAAACCAGATCTGGATCTCATGGCGTCTCGCCAGAACGCCAAGCTTCCTTGTTACGGATCCAGGTCCAGGGACCCGGGAGCGGTGCTGATAGATGCTCTGACAGCACCTTGGGTCTTCAACATGGCTTATCTGTTTCCCCCTTTCCCGATGCTTCCTCGATTGATTGCCAGGATCAAACAGGAGAGAGCATCAGTGATTCTAATAGCGCCTGCGTGGCCACGCAGGACCTGGTATGCAGATCTAGTGGACATGTCGTCCTGTCCACCATGGTCTCTGCTCTGAGACAGGACCTTCTGATTCAGGGTCCTTTCAAACATCCAAATCTAATTTCTCTGAGGCTGACTGCATGGAGATTGAACGCTTGATTCTATCAAAGCGTGGATTCTCGGAGTCAGTGATTGATACCTTAATACAGGCTAGGAAACCTGTTACCAGGAAAATTTACCATAAAATATGGCTTAAATACTTATATTGGTGCGAATCCAAGAGTTACTCATGGAGTAAGGTTAGGATTCCTAGGATATTGTCTTTTCTACAAGAGGGTTTAGAAAAGGGTTTATCTGCTAGTTCATTAAAGGGACAGATTTCAGCTCTGTCTATCCTTTTACACAAACGTTTGGCAGAAGTTCCAGACGTTCAGGCTTTTTGTCAGGCTTTGGCTAGGATTAAGCCTGTGTTTAAGACTGTTGCTCCGCCGTGGAGCTTAAACTTAGTTCTTAACGTTCTGCAAGGTGTTCCGTTTGAACCCCTTCATTCCATCGATATCAAGCTGTTATCTTGGAAAGTTCTGTTTTTAATGGCTATTTCCTCGGCTCGAAGAGTCTCTGAGTTAGTCGGCCTTACATTGTGATTCTCCTTATCTGATTTTTCATTCAGACAAGGTAGTTCTGCGTACTAAACCTGGGTTCTTACCTAAGGTAGTCACTAACAAGAATATCAATCAAGATATTGTTGTTCCATCATTGTGCTCTAACCCTTCTTCAAAGAAGGAACGACTTTTGCACAATCTGGACGTCGTCCGTGCTCTGAAATTTTATTTGCAGGCAACTAAAGATTTTCGTCAAACTTCTTCCCTGTTTGTCGTTTATTCTGGACAGAGGAGAGGTCAAAAAGCTTCGGCTACCTCTCTCTCTTTTTGGCTTCGTAGCATAATATGTTTAGCCTATGAGACTGCTGGACAGCAGCCTCCTGAAAGGATTACAGCTCATTCTACTAGAGCTGTGGCTTCCACTTGGGCCTTTAAGAATGAGGCCTCTGTTGAACAGATTTGCAAGGCTGCAACTTGGTCTTCACTTCACACTTTTTCAAAATTTTACAAATTTGACACTTTTGCTTTTTCGGAGGCTGTTTTTGGGAGAAAGGTTCTACAGGCAGTGGTTCCTTCCGTGTAAAGATCCTGCCTGTCCCTCCCGTCATCCGTGTACTTTTAGCTTTGGTATTGGTATCCCTAAGTAATGGATGACCCGTGGACTGACTACACTTAACAGGAGAAAACATAATTTATGCTTACCTGATAAATTCATTTCTCCTGTAGTGTAGTCAGTCCCCGGCCCGCCCTGTTTTTACGGCAGGTCTAAATTTTAATTAAACTCCAGTCACCACCACTGCACCCTATAGTTTCTCCTTTCTCGTATGGTTTCGGTCGAATGACTGGATATGACGTAGAGGGAGGAGCTATATAGCAGCTCTGCTTGGGTGATCCTCTTGCACTTCCTGTTAGGGAGGAGTTATAATCCCATAAGTAATGGATGACCCGTGGACTGACTACACTACAGGAGAAATGAATTTATCAGGTAAGCATAAATTATATTTTTCACATTGACAACCTATTTGAAACCGGATAATCTTTTCCTTCAAATATTATACTCATTTGTGTTGTCTATTTCCTAAATTTCAGGTGCCAAATATGTAAAACCAATTTCCAGTGTCATGGAAATATAACAATTTAGAATTTTAAACTGTTACCTATAACTAGTGATAGATAGTATATAAGGAGCTAACGATTTTAACATGAGGATTTTAATATGTAAACACAAGAACTTGCTTACGTCAACTGGCGATTCTCTTATATTATGTGCAGTGGCTGAATAACCTTGAGAGGATTATTCTATCATACCTTACAAATTTATAGCAACTAACTGCCTTTTGTTTAGGTATTAATGGATATATTGACCCAGGGATCTTTTTACCCTACATTTATTCTTTGAAGTTTTCTAATCTAGAACATATAGCTTTTGATTACACATTTTTGCAGTATGGAGTGTAATTACACAATATATGCATTAGGCATAATTTCAGGATGATGTATCTCTCTATCAGTAAATGAAAAGGGTCTCTAGCCATGCCTAATATTCAGTTCATCTGCAGATATGGAGACTTGAAAGGAACACTGTATGCAGAAAGCAGGTGTCTACTAATAAATGCTGCTTTCCCAGCTGAAGTTCTAGAAGACATCTATCAACATCATTTGAAGAGGTCTGTGGAGACCACCATCTGAATTCAGAAATGTAGTCCTCCACTGGAACAGAACCATGATATTCAAATTATCTAAGCAATTTAAGCAAAGGGTCAAATAGTATCTTCATATAAAGTGGAGTTACAACTAGATTCAAAAGTATCTGCCCTGTGAGTGCAAATCTGTTATCATATAATGTACGTGCATATGGATCAAGCCATGCATGTATTTTAATGCTTATTCAAAATCTAATGCAGCAAATGACTGAATCCTGCAATACATGCATATGGATGCATGTTGTAAGCTTTTGTTTGCTTCAAAACCAGGCAAATGGTTGTATTTGTGCATTAAAATACATGGAAGTTTGTAATTTGTCATTTATTAAGATTTTTTTGGGGGGGAAATACAATTTTTTGTATGTTAAATATATATGTGACATTATTTCCATTTATGATTCAGTTATATGTAATTGTGGGGTGCTGAGATGAATAACTGGTGCCAGTTTATGTGTGCTCTCTTTTGGCTCTTCTTTTTCCCATTGCGAACAATGATATTTGCCAGCAAACTTATGGACAATTTTATAGCGTAACTTGGCACAGATTTATATGGCCGACACAAGTTAGTTTTTTTTCTGAATGGCAATTCAAATAATAAACATGGGGCAGGCCAGTTATCTCCTGCAACAATCTACGTGTCAGGTAACGTGTTATTTAATTCAACACAAGGATGTGCACTGGGGAACTGTGTTTAAGCTACTCCAAAAATGTAGCTCCTCCCAGGTAGCTACGGTATCAAAAGTTAAACTGGGCAGTATAGGAGGACGCTAAGAATAGATGATACACCTTATAACAAAATGAATTAGAACATACTAAAGACTTGTGTCTAGAGCAGGGTCACCACTAGACATTTTGGGGCCCCTGACTTAACTATTGATCAGGCCCCCCCCACTTTGACATGTGCAATTTTTGACCAAGTGACTAAAACGTATATGCACTTTATTCTTAAGTGTCTATTTAAACTTGGAAAAGTTGTAAAGGTAGTAACATACAAACACACAGACACACTCATACACTGAAACACACACCCACTCACACATAAGGATTCACATTTAGACACTCTAGCAGACATGCAAAGAAACACCCAAACAGACACTCAGCACTTGATTACATTGACCTGACAAGTAATGAGGTAGACTACAGTTTTGTAAAAAAAAAAAAAAAAAGGAGATTTAGAAAACAAAATATGGAGTTCTGATTATCTTTTTGTAAAGGAAGATGCCAACTAAATGATGAAAACAGCATGCAATGGCTGAAAGGAAGGGCCCTAAACTGCCTAAACAATAATTTAAAGGTTAAATGGTGGATTGATGACTTCCATAAAGGTCTCATTAGTCTCAAAGTCTGTAGAAAGATGTGAATAATCAGTAGTAAGATCAAAATGTCCTAAAAAGGAACAGACATTGCAGACATTAAGAAATCACTTTTTAAGAATCATATTTGTAAATGTGTAACAAAAATAATTCCGTGAATTCAAAATTGTACATTAATGATCTGGGTAGATGGCTAGATGAAGAAAAGTACTATTAAAAGGTTGACATATGTTTGTTTGTTTTTCCCCCATTTTTCCCAACCAAGAGCCCACTTCAAATATAGTGTACAAATGTTCCCATCTGTCAGCTGTACTTATGGATTTTGAAAATGCTGTATTCTATATGGTCTTGGTGAAACCATAATCTGTGGTACTCATACCATTAGATCTGGTTAAATGCAGGATTTAGGCTTGATGGTATATATTTCAAAATTAAGCTGTAGATATAAACTGAACAGTTTTAAGTTAACCTGTCTCATTTCAAACATGAGCAATCTTAGTCTGAGAGTATATCATTTTATGCAGATGTAAAAATCTTAGATAAAATGCCTCCTTGCATCTGGAAAGTCTTTGCATAAAGGGGGTATAAACTGGAATTATATATATATATTATATATATATACAGGGAGTGCAGAATTATTAGGCAAATGAGTATTTTGACACACATCATCTTTTATGCATGTTGTCTTACTCCAAGCTGTATAGGCTCGAAAGTCTACTACCAATTAGGCATATTAGGTGATGTGCATCTCTGTAATGAGAAGGGGTGTGGTCTAATGACATCAACACCCTATATCAGGTGTGCATAATTATTAGGCAACTTCCTTTCCTTTGGCAAAATGGGTCAAAAGAAGGACTTGACAGGCTCAGAAAAGTAAAAAATAGTGGAGATATCTTGCAGAGGGATGCAGCACTCTTAAAATTGCAAATCTTCTGAAGCGTGATCATCAAACATATCAAGCGTTTCATTCAAAATAGTCAACAGGGTCGCAAGAAGCGTGTGAGAAACCAAGGCGCAAAATAACTGTCCATGAACTGAGAAAAGTCAAGCGTTGCAGCTGCCAAGATGCCACTTGCACCAGTTTTGGCCATATTTCAGAGCTGCAACATCACTGGAGTGCCCAAAAGCACAAGGGTGCAATACTCAGAGACATGGCCAAGGTAAGAAAGGCTGAAAGACGACCACCACTGAACAAGACACACAAGCTGAAACATCAAGACTGGGCCAAGAAATATCTCAAGACTGATTTTTCTAAGGTTTTATGGACTGATGAAATGAAATGAGAGTGAGTCTTGATGGGCCAGATGGATGGGCCCGTGGCTGGATTGGTAAAGGGCAGAGACAGAGAGATCCAGTCCGACTCAGACGCCAGCAAGGTGGAGGTGGAGTACTGGTTTGGGCTGGTATCATCAAAGATGAGCTTGTGGGGCCTTTTCGGGTTGAGGATGGAGTCAAGCTCAACTCCCAGTCCTACTGCCAGTTTCTGGAAGACACCTTCTTCAAGCGTGGTACAGGAAGAAGTCTGCATCCTTCAAGAAAAACATGATTTTCATGCAGGACAATGCTCCACACCGCGTCCAAGTACTCCACAGCGTGGCTGGCAAGAAAGGGTATAAAAGAAGAAAATCTAATGACATGGCCTCCTTGTTCACCTGATCTGAACCCCATTGAGAACCTGTGGTCCATCATCAAATGTGAGATTTACAAGGAGGGAAAAACAGTACACCTCTCTGAACAGTGTCTGGGAGGCTGTGGTTGCTGCTGCACGCAATGTTGATGGTGAAAGATCAAACACTGACAGAATCCATGGATGGCAGGCTTTTGAGTGTCCTTGCAAAGAAAGGTGGCTATATTGGTCACTGATTTGTTTTTTGTTTTGTTTTGAATGTCAGAAATGTATATTTGTGAATGTTGAGATGTTATATTGGTTTCACTGGTAAAAATAAATAATTGAAATGGGTATATATTTGTTTTTTGTTAAGTTGCCTAATAATTATGCACAGTATTAGTCACCTGCACACACAGATATCCCCCTAAAATAGCTATAACTAAAAAACAAACTAAAAACTACTTCCAAAACTATTCAGCTTTGATATTAATGAGTTTTTTGGGTTCATTGAGAACATGGTTGTTGTTCAATAATAAAATGAATCCTCAAAAATACAACTTGCCTAATAATTCTGCACTCCCTGTATATATATATATATTTATATATATATATATATATATATATATTATATATATTTATATATATATTATATATATATAAATGCATATCTGCCAAAAGGGCACCTACCATTTGTTTATTGAGGAGGAAACATTTCTGCCTGGTTTTAAACAGAATTTCTACAGCATTGTCAAATAATCATAAATACACTGCTGCTAAAAAAATGTGTTTTATGGACCCCTGGCCCCACCATACAACTACTACCACACTGGAGTTACAATCTGAAATTGCACAAAGAAATAAAAACCATTTGCTATGTAAGTCCTACCTCCTCTGCAAATGAAAGTGATCTGCCGACTCAAGCACACACTGTACAAATAAAGTGCCAATTCTGTCTCACTCTGTGCATAGTGGTTTAGTGCACACTGAGAAATCCTCTCAAATGCTAATACTTTACTCCTTGTAATAACATTTTCCATGCTCGATTAGCACTCTGCTGTAGTACCCACTGGTGGCTGCCAAAATTTAAAAAAAAAAAAAAAGATTTTTTTTTTTTAGTTCTTGCCTTATGGGGCCCCACTGGCCCATTGGGCCCCTGACAGAAGTCACCCCTGTCACCCCCTGATGGCGCCCTGGTCTAGAGTCAAAAACCATTACGATTAGCTAGAATACAAAATGTAGTTTTTTTAGAGCACTCATATATGCTAAAAATCAAAGACTAGAATACTAATAAAAAATGCCCCTTAGCGCCTCCTATACTGCCCAGCTTAAATGGTAATGTGTGGTATACATAACAACATGTATGTGGTATTTTTTGTTTTGCATGATATCACTGTTGTGAGCCTAAGCCAGGTGTAAATCTTTTAGTAGATAAATAATTGTTTGCACTTTGATTATGCCTGTGTTATATAGGTGAGAGGATTATGGGTAAACAATTATTTGCAGCTGGCAATTAACTCCCTGTAAATGTGATCTTCAGTAAATGTATCTGGCAATGGAACACAAGGTTTATACCACTGACTGAAGAGTGGCTGCTTCAAATACATTTGTAATAGCCATAGAATACACAACAGCTGAAGTGGTCAACAGTTGATTCAGAAATGCTTAGTAAGCAATTACATCTGCTGGACCAAATTGTCAGTACTTTTCTTTGAATGGTCAATTGTTGTAACTTTTAATATCCCAAGGGCCTGGACAGGTAGTACATGTTCAGTTGAGTAGACAGGTCAAAGGTCAAAACAGGCAATACACATATGGACAAAGGCCATAGAAAAATGCACAACTAAGCTTAGACTACAAACAGAGCAACCAATAAAGAGAAAAAATGTACATAAATGTAATGTATATAAAAAGAAAAAAAGCATGGAAAAGGGACAAAAGAGCTTTAAAAGGACAGTCGACACCAGAATGGTTGTTGTTTAAAAATATAATCTCTTAATTATCCATTCCCCAGTTTTGCATAAAAGACACAGTTATAATAATACACGTTTTACCTCTGTAATTACCTCGTAGCTAAGGCTCTGCAGACTGCCCCTTATTTCAGTTCTTTTGACAGACTTGCGTTTTAGCCAATCAGTGCTCACTCCTTGGTAAATTCACGTGCGTGAGTTCAATGTTATCTATATGAAACACATGAACTAACGCCCCCAGATTAGAGGCGGCCTTCAAGGTCTAAGAAATTAGCATATGAACCTCCTAGGTTTAGCTTTTAACTAAGAATACCAAGAGAACAAAGCAAAATTAGTGATAAAAGTACATTGGAAATGTATTTAAAATGACATGCCCTATTTGAATCATGAAAGTTTTTTTGGATTGACTGTCCCTTTAAGCAAAGAAGCAAATAAGTGTACACAAAGGGCTCCAAAACAACAATAGCTGCTTGGTACATGGAGCCCATAGAGTGAAAAAATGTAACTAACCCAGACACAATGAGGCCAAACATACACATTGTATTCATGGGACTCTTGGTCTTCTGGGCCTTATATTTTCCTGGCAGAGTCTCATTCTAGGTTGAATCATCCTTATGTGGTCATCACTTCTTTTACCCCTGCATTTAGTGAGCTTGCCCCTGTCACAAACCTGTCCCCTCTCATCCTTCTCTGTGTCTCTTGCTCAGCCTCTGCCACTCTTTGGAACTGAGCCACTCTCCCTCACACAAAAAATAACTTCACACAGAGGGGGGTAGTTATCAAGCCGTCAACCTCAAATACGCTGGAATTCCGCAGCGTATTTGTGGCGAGGCTGATTCGCCTTAGTTATCAAAGGCTCGAGACCGGCAAAAAGTAGAATTTTGTGACGTAAGCTTCGATCCGCCGGACTCAGTCCGACACAGATCGATTCTTACGTCACTCCAGATGTTCCTTTCTCACTACTTTTGCTAGTTATCAAATTGACTAGCAGGTTACGCTCGGCACTTTTACGGCCCAGCGTACCTGGTTTTCAATCCGCCGCCCCTGGAGGCGGCGGATCCCATAGGAATCAATGGGAGTCTGACCATAGCGAAAGTACAAGTTCGCTGCTGACAGACATCCATTGATTTCTATGGGAGCTGTCTGCACCTAACACCCTAACATGTACCCCGAGTCTAAACACCCCTAATCTGTCCCCCCCTACACGCCGCAACTAAATAAAGTTATTACCCCCTAAACCGCCACTCCCGGAACCCACCGCAAGCTACTCTATACATATTAACCCCTAAACCACCGCTCCCGGAGCCCACCGCAACTATAATAAATGTATTAACCCCTAAACCACCGCTCCCTGAACCCGCCGCAACCTATATTAATGTATTAACCCTATCCTGCCCCCCTACACCGTCGCCACCTATAATAAATTTATTAACCCCTAATCTGCCCCCCTACACCGTTTGCCACCTATAATAAATTTATTAACCCCTAATCTGCCCCCCCTACACCGTCGCCTAAATAAACGTATTAACCCCTAATCTGCCCCCCCTACACCGTCGCCACCTATAATAAATTTATTAACCCCTATCCTGCCCCCCACTACGCTGCCGCCACTGTAATAAAATTATTAACCCCTAAGCCTAAGTCTAACCCTAACCCTAACGCCCCCTAACTTAAATATTAATTAAATATCAATCTAATAATATTTTTATTATTAACTAAATTAATCCTATTTAAAACTAAATACTTACCTTTAAAATAAACCCTAATATAGCTACAATATAAATAATAATTATATTCTAGCTATCTTAGGATTTATTTTTATTTTACAGGCAACTTTCAATTTATTTTAACTAGGTACAATAGCTATTAAATAGTTATTAACTATTTAATAGCTTACCTAGCTAAAATAAACTGAAATTTACCTGTAAAATAAATCCTAACCTAAGTTATAATTACACCTAACACTACACTATACTTTAATAAATTATTCCTATTTAAAACTAAATACTTACCTGTAAAATAAACCCTAATATAGCTACAATATAAATAATAATTATATTGTAGCTATCTTAGGATTTATATTTATTTTACAGGTAACTTTGTATTTATTTTAGCTAGTTAGAATAGTTATTAAATAGTTATTAACTATTTAATAACTACCTAGCTAAAAGAAATACAAAATTACCTGTAAAATAAATCCTAACCTAAGTTACAATTAAACCTAATACTACACTATCATTAAATTAATTAAATAAAACTACCTACAAATAACTACAATTAAATACAATTACATAAACTAACTAAAGTACAAAAAATAAAAAAAGCTAAGTTACAAAAAATAAAAAAATACGTTACAAACATTTTACAAATATTACAACAATTTTAAGCTACTTACACCTAATCTAAGCCCCCTAATAAAATAACAAACCACCCCAAAATAAAAAATGCCCTACCCTATTCTAAATTAAATAAAGTTCAAAGCTCTTTTACCTTACAGCCCTTAAAAGGGCCTTTTGTGGGGGCATGTCCCAAAGTTCAGCTCTTTTGCCTGTAAAAGAAAAATACAACCCCCCAACATTAAAACCCACCACCCACATACCCCTAATCTAACCCAAACCCCCCTTAAAATAACCTAACACTAATCCCCTGAAGATCATCCTACCTTTAGTTGTCTTCACTCAGCCGAGTCACCGATGGAACTGAAGAAGACATCCGGACCGGCAGAAGTTATCCTCCAAGGGGCGCTGAAGAAATCTTCCATCCGATGAAGTGATCTCCAAGCGGCGCTGAAGAAATCTTCCATCCAGACGAGGTCATCTTCCAAGAGGCGCTGAAGAAGTCTTCTATCCGGGCGAGGTCATCGTCGAAGCCGGGTCTTGAATCTTCATCCCGCCGACGCGGAACATCCTCCTTTCCCGACGAACTACCGACGAATGAAGGCTCCTTTAAGGGACATCATCCAAGATGGCGTCCCTTCAATTCCTATTGGCTGATAGGATTCTATCAGCCAATCGGAATTAAGGTAGGAAAAATCTGATTGGCTGATGAAATCAGCCAATCAGATTCAAGTTCAATCCGATTGGCTGATCCAATCAGCCAATCAGATTGAGCTTGCATTCTATTGGCTGTTCCGATCAGCCAATAGAATGCAAGCTCAATCTGATTGGCTGATTGGATCAGCCAATCGGATTGAACTTGAATCTGATTGGCTGATTTCATCAGCCAATCAGATTTTTCCTACCTTAATTCCGATTGGCTGATAGAATCCTATCAGCCAATCGGAATTGAAGGGACGCCATCTTGGATGACGTCCCTTAAAGGAGCCTTCATTCGTCGGTAGTTCGTTGGGAAAGGAGGATGTTCCGCGTCGCGGGATGAAGATTCAAGACCCGGCTTCGACGATGACCTCGCCCGGATAGAAGACTTCTTCAGCGCCTCTTGGAAGATGACCTCGCCCGGATGGAAGATTTCTTCAGCGCCGCTTGGAGGATCACTTCATCGGATGGAAGATTTCTTCAGCGCCCCTTGGAGGAAACTTCTGCCGGTCCGGATGTCCTCTTCAGTTCCATCGGTGGCTCGGCTGAGTGAAGACAACTAAAGGTTAGGATGATCTTCAGGGGATTAGTGTTAGGTTATTTTAAGGGGGGTTTGGGTTAGATTAGGGGTATGTGGGTGGTGGGTTTTAATGTTGGGGGGGTTGTATTTTTCTTTTACAGGCAAAAGAGCTGAACTTTGGGGCATGCCCCCACAAAAGGCCCTTTTACGGGCTGGTAAGGTAAAAGAGCTTTGAACTTTATTTAATTTAGAATAGGGTAGGGCATTTTTTTTATTTTGGGGGGTTTGTTATTTTATTAGGGGGCTTAGATTAGGTGTAAGTAGCTTAAAATTGTTGTAATATTTGTAAAATGTTTGTAACTTATTTTTTTATTTTTTTGTACTTTAGTTAGTTTATGTAATTGTATTTAATTGTAGTTATTTGTAGGTAGTTTATTTAATTAATTTAATGATAGTGTAGTATTAGGTTTAATTGTAACTTAGGTTAGGATTTATTTTACAGGTAATTTTGTATTTCTTTTAGCTAGGTAGTTATTAAATAGTTAATAACTATTTAATAAGTATTCTAACTAGCTAAAATAAATACAAAGTTACCTGTAAAATAAATATAAATCCTAAGATAGCTACAATGTAATTATTAATTATATTGTAGCTATCTTAGGGTTTATTTTACAGGTAAGTATTTAGTTTTAAATAGGAATAATTTATTAAAGTATAGTGTAGTGTTAGGTGTAATTGTAACTTAGGTTAGTTTTTATTTTACAGGTACATTTCTCTTTATTTTAGCTAGGTAAGCTATTACATAGTTAATAACTATTTAATAGCTATTGTACCTAGTTAAAATAAATACAAAGTTACCTGTAAAATAAAAATAAATCCTAACATAGCTACAATATAATTATTATTTATATTGTAGCTATATTAGGGTTTATTTTACAGGTAAGTATTTAGTTTTAAATAGGATTCATTTAGTTAATAATAGAAATATTATTTAGATTTATTTAATTAATATTTAAGTTAGGGGGGTGTTAGGGTTAGTGTTAGACTTAGGTTTAGGGGTTAATAATTTTATTACAGTGGGGGCGGTGTAGGGGGGCAGGATAGGGGTTAATAAATTTATTATAGGTGGCGACGGTGTAGGGGGGGCAGGTTAGGGGTTAATAAATTTAATATAGGTTGCGGCGGGTTCAGGGAGCGGCGGTTTAGGGGTTAAACTATTTATTTGCGGCGAGGTGCGGGATCAGCAGGATAGGGGTTAATAACTTTATTATAGAGGGTGACGGTATAGGGGGGGCAGGATAGGGGTTACTAGGTATAATGTAGGTGGCAGCGGTGTCCGGGAGTGGCGGTTTAGGGGTTAATACATTTATAAGACTTGCGGCGGGGTCTAGGAGCGGCGGTTTAGGGGTTAATACATTTATAAGACTTGCGGCAGGGTCTAGGAGCGGCGGTTTAGGGGTTAATACATTTATAAGACTTGCGACAGGGTCTAGGAGCGGCGGTTTAGGGGTTAATACATTTATAAGAGTTGCGGCAGGGTCTAGGAGCGGCGGTTTAGGGGTTAGTAACTTTATTTAGTTGCGGGGGGCTCCGGGGGCGCCGGTATAGGGGGTAGAACAGTGTAGTTTAGTGTGAGTGCTTAGTGACAGGCTAGCAAGAAAGCTGTCAAACAGCCGAAGAGCAGCGAGATCGGATTAGTGATAACTCTCACAGTCCGCTGCTCATCGCCCCGCGGCTTTTTGACAGCTTTTTTTGATAACTTAGGCGTATTTTTTCAGGTCCGCGGCGGCGAAGGTAGGCAAGCTTAGGCGGGCGTATTGGGCCGGCGAAGGCAGGAAAGTTGACACGATGATAACTACCCCCCCAGAGTCTGCATGATCCATGTTGGAATGTGCTGTTTTAGCTGTACCTCTTAGTAGATTGTGATACCTTTTAGTGCACTGACAAAATGAAGGTTTTCAAGACCACACAGGTCTTTTCTACATCTGAATAAATTTAATATGCATTTTGCTGTTTATTTTTCAGACAGAAAGTTTCCACATCCTTTTTTATTTTATGGGATTATTGGTGAAAATTTCCTCTAAGCATATGGAAAGAATACCCTAGTTCACTTAGTTGAAAAAATAATGTCACCATTAATTCCTAAAAATAAAGCATGGAGCACATTTAATATAGAAAATAATGTTGGGCCACTGAGGTTTTTTTTTCAATACACTAATAGTTAACAAAAACCTATACATGGACAAATGATTGTGGGTGTTCTAATAGATAAAGGAGGCATAGAATTAACTACATGTATATAATATAAAAAGCAAGATAATCAATGTCCATATGGATGCGGAACAACATTAATTACAATGTATTTCAATTATAAAAATTGTTTCTTCAATGACTTAAATAAGAGATAAATTATTTCAAAAATAGACATTGCAAGAATGCTTCTGCATGCAAGCCAGATTGTCACTCTTTAATAAAGCATTTAAGTCAAATATGTTAATATCATGTAAGGCTGTCATATAAAATTACTCATTGTGCATTGATTTCTCACAAGCTGGGCTGCTGTAATTTTGTCGTCTAAGCAGATGCAGGTGAGCAACGCTCCTTGTTTTGTTTAATCATTGAACATAAATTTATATTATGATTTTATGGAAGTATTGATAAAAGTGTATATTTTTCTAAATTGTATTGATAATGATTTAAGTGAGAATATATGTATCATTGTGTATAAATGATGTATAAAATGTGTGAAATGGATCAACAATGATTTGAAATGTAATAATGGCTTTAAAATCATTATCAATAGGATAGAGAAACATTTAGTAATGGAATAATACATTTGAATCTAAAAATGTTAAACATATCCCTAATAAAAGCAGCAGGAATTTTTCATCCCATTAGACAATACACAAGTGAGATGACTTTATAAAATGGTTGCAGGACGATTAAATAATAAATACTGTACAGTAGAACTGCATACTCAGTAAAAATATAATGTAATGACACTTACTCTGAATTTTGAATCAACATTATATTTTTTTCTGACAAATTTTAAATTTTATTTCAATTTACCATCCCCTTGACAACCATCAGCCAATCACAGATTAATATATGTATACACTATGGGGCATATTTATCAAGTTCCGAATGGAGCTTGATGCCCCGTGTTTCTGGCGAGCCGGCAGGCTCGCCAGAAACAGCAGTTATGAAGCAACGGTCAGAAAGACCGCTGCTCCATAACCTGTCCGCCCATTGGCCGCGAATCTGCAGGGGGCGGCGTGGCACCAGCAGCTCTTGTGAGCTGCTGGTGCAATGCTGAATACGGCGAGCGTATGGCTCGCCGTATTCAGCGAGGTCCGACCTTGATTCAGACCTTGATAAATAGAGGCCTATGAGTTTTTGGACATGCTCTGTAGTAGCTGGTTCCTCAGAAAGTGTGCATATAAAAAACTGGGCACAATTGGAAAGCCTCTTAAAACTGCAAGTTCTATCTGAAACATAAAACTTATTTTTTACTTTAGGGTCTGTTAATGAGACCATGGGACCCATTTATCTAGCTCTGAATGGAGCTTGTGGGCCTGTGTTTCTGGCGAGTCTGAAGACTCGCCGGAAACAGCCGTTATGAAGCAGCGGTCTAAAGACCGCAGCTCCATAACCCTGTCCACCTGCTCTGACGAGGCGGACAGGAATCGCCGGAATTCAACCTGATCGAGTACGATCGGGTTGATTGACACCTCCCTGCTGGCGGCCCATTGGCCGCGAGTCTGCAGGGGGCAGCGTTGTGCAATGCTGAATACGGAGAACGTATTGCTCTCCGCATTCAGCGAGGTCTTGCAAACCTGATCCGCACTGTCGGATCAGGTCCGCAAGATCTTTGATAAATAGGCCCCTTTATGTAGCACTAAGTCTGATTGGAAAATTCAATTGGTGTAAGCAAAATGCATGTTTCTCCAACATTGGTGTGTCCGGTCCACGGCGTCATCCTTACTTGTGGGATATTCTCTTCCCCAACAGGAAATGGCAAAGAGTCCCAGCAAAGCTGGTCACATGATCCCTCCTAGGCTCTGCCCACCCCTGTCATTCTCTTTGCCGTTGCACAGGCAACATCTCCACGGAGATGGTTAAGAGTTTTTTTTGGTGTTTAAATGTAGTTTTTATTCTTCTATCAAGTGTTTGTTATTTTAAAATAGTGCTGGTATGTACTATTTACTCTGAAACAGAAAAGGATGAAGATTTCTGTTTGTAAGAGGAAGATGATTTTAGCAGACAGTAACTAAAATCGATTGCTGTTTCCACATAGGACTGTTGAGATGAAGTAACTTCAGTTGGGGGAAACAGTTAGCAGACTTTTCTGCTTAAGGTATGACTAGCCATATTTCTAACAAGACTGTGTAATGCTGGAAGGCTGTCATTTCCCCTCATGGGGACCGGTAAGCCATTTTCCTAGTCAAACAAACAGAATAAAGGGCTTATTATGGGCTAAAAAACTGGTAGACATTTTTATGGGCTAAATCGATTGCTTTATTTGTGCATATTATTCACATTTAGGCTAACAATTGGCATTTATAATCTTGGGGAACGCTTATAAAACGGCAGGCACTGTATTGGACACCTTTTTCAGTCAGGGGGCCTTTCTAGTCATAGACTGAGCCTCATTTTCGCGCCATTAATGCGCAGTTGTTTTTTGAGAGCAGGGCATGCAGATGCATGCGTGAGGATCTAAGAATCTCTGAAAAAGCTTTTAGAAGGCGTCATTTGGTATCGTATTCCCCTCAGGGCTTGGTCGGGTCTTAGCAAAGACTATATCTGGGACTGTATAGGGGTTAAATTGAAAACGGCTCCGGTTCCGTTATTTTAAGGGTTAAAGCTCTGAAATTTGGTGTGCAATACTTTTAAGGCTTTAAGACACTTTTGGTAATTTTTGAACAATTCCTTCATACTTTTTCACATATTCAGTAATAAAGTGTTTTCTGTTTGAAATTTAAAGTGACAGTAACGGTTTTATTTTAAAACGTTTTTTGTGCTTTGTTGACAAGTTTAAGCCTGTTTAACATGTCTGTACCTTCAGATAAGCTATGTTCTATATGTATGAAAGCCAATGTGTCTCCCCATTTAAATTTATGTGATAATTGTGCCATAGCGTCCAAACAAAGTAAGGACAGTACTGCCACAGATAATGATATTGCCCAAGATGATTCCTCAAATGAGGGGAGTAAACATGATACTACATCATCTCACACTGAGTCTACACCAGTTTTGCCCATGCAGGAGGCCCCTAGTACATCTAGTAGGCCAATACTTATTACCATGCAACAATTAACGGCTGTAATGGATAACTCCATAGCAAATCTTTTATCCAAAATGCCTACTTATCAGAGAAAGCGCGATTGCTCTGTTTTAAACACTGAAGAGCAAGAGGACGCTGATGATAATTGTTCTGTCATACCCTCACACCAATCTGAAGGGGCCATGAGGGAGGTTTTGTCTGAGGGAGAAATTTCAGATTCAGGAAAAATTTCTCATCAAGCTGAACCTGATGTTGTGACATTTAAATTTAAATTAGAACATCTCCGCGCACTGCTTAAGGAGGTGCTATCTACTCTGGATGATTGTGACAATTTGGTCATTCCAGAGAAATTATGCAAGATGGACAGGTTCCTAGAGGTTCCGGTGCCCCCCAACGCTTTTCCTATACCCAAGCGGGTGGCGGATATAGTAAATAAAGAGTGGGAAAAGCCCGGCATACCTTTTGTTCCTCCCCTATATTTAAGAAATTATTTCCTATGGTCGACCCCAGAAAGGACTTATGGCAGACAGTCCCCAAGGTCGAGGGGGCAGTTTCTACTCTAAACAAACGCACTACTATTCCTATGGAAGATAGTTGTGCTTTCAAAGATCCTATGGATAAAAAATTGGAAGGTTTGCTTAAAAAGATTTTTGTACAGCAAGGCTACCTTCTACAACCAATTTCATGCATTGTTCCTGTCACTACGGCAGCGTGGTTCTGGTTCGAGGAACTAGAAAAGTCGCTCAGTAGAGAAACTCCATATGAGGAGGTTATGGACAGAGTTCACGCACTTAAATTGGCTAACTCTTTTATTTTAGATGCCGCTTTGCAATTAGCAAAATTAGCGGCGAAAAATTCAGGGTTTGCTATCGTGGCGCGCAGAGCGCTTTGGCTAAAGTCTTGGTCAGCGGATGTGTCATCTAAGACAAAATTGCTTAACATTCCTTTCAAAGGTAAAACTTTATTTGGACCTGATTTGAAAGAGATTATTTCAGACATCACTGGGGGAAAGGGCCACGCTCTTCCACAGGATAGGTCTTTTAAGGCTAAAAATAAGCCTAATTTTCGTCCCTTTTGCAGAAATGGACCAGCCTCTAATTCTGCATCCTCTAAGCAAGAGGGTAATGCCTCACAACCCAAACCAGCCTGGAAACCAATGCAAGGCTGGAACAAGGGTAAGCAGGCCAAGAAGCCTGCCACTGCTAACAAAACAGCATGAAGGAGTAGCCCCCGATTCGGGACCGGATCTGGTGGGGGGCAGACTCTCTCTCTTTGCTCAGGCTTGGGCAAGAGATGTTCAGGATCCTTGGGCGCTAGAAATAGTTTCTCAAGGTTATCTCCTGGAATTCAAGGAACTACCCCCAAGGGGAAGGTTCCACAAGTCGCACTTATCCTCAAACCAAATAAAGAGACAGGCATTCTTACATTGTGTAGAAGACCTGTTAAAGATGGGAGTGATACACCCAGTTCCAATAAAGGAACAAGGAATGGGATTTTATTCCAATCTGTTTGTAGTTCCCAAAAAAGAGGGAACGTTCAGACCAATTTTGGATTTGAAGATCCTAAACAAATTTCTCAGGGTACCATCATTCAAAATGGAAACTATTCGAACGATTCTACCCACCATCCAGGAAAGTCAATTTATGACTACCGTGGATCTAAAGGATGCGTACCTACATATTCCTATCCACAAAGAACATCATCAGTTCCTAAGGTTCGCTTTTCTGGGCAAACATTACCAGTTTGTGGCTCTTCCATTCGGATTAGCCACTGCTCCAAGGATTTTCACAAAGGTGCTAGGGTCCCTTCTAGCGGTTCTAAGACCAAGGGGCATTGCAGTAGTACCTTACTTGGACGACATTCTAATACAAGCGTCGTCCCTGTCAAAAGCAAAGGCTCATATGGACATCGTTCTAGCCTTTCTCACATCTCACGGATGGAAGGTGAACAAAGAAAAGAGTTCTCTGTCCCCGTCAACAAGAGTTCCCTTCTTGGGAACAATAATAGATTCCTTAGAAATGAGGATTTTTCTGACAGAGGTCAGAAAATCAAAACTTCTAAGCTCTTGTCAAGTGCTTCATTCTGTTCCTCGTCCTTCCATAGCGCAGTGCATGGAAGTAATAGGATTGATGGTTGCAACAATGGACATAGTTCCTTTTGCACAAATTCATCTAAGACCATTACAACTGTGCATGCTCAAACAGTCGAATGGGGATTATACAGACTTGTCTCCAATGATTCAAGTAGATCAAAAGACCAGAGATTCACTCCGTTGGTGGCTGACCCTGGACCATCTGTCCCAGGGAATGAGCTTCCGCAGGCCAGAGCGGGTCATTGTCACGACCGACGCCAGCCTAGTGGGCTGGGGTGCGGTCTGGGAATCCCTGAAAGCTCAGGGTCTATGGTCTCGGGAAGAGTCTCTTCTCCCGATAAACATTCTGGAACTGAGAGCGATATTCAATGCTCTCAGAGCTTGGCCTCAACTAGCAAAGGCCAAATTCATAAGATTCCAATCAGACAACATGACGACTGTTGCTTATATCAATCATCAAGGGGGAACAAAGAGTTCCCTGGCGATGAAAGAAGTGACCAAAATAATTCAATGGGCGGAGGATCACTCCTGCCACTTGTCTGCGATCCACATCCCAGGAGTGGAAAATTGGGAAGCGGATTTTCTGAGTCGTCAGACATTTCATCCGGGGGAGTGGGAACTCCATCCGGAAATCTTTGCCCAAATAACTCAATTATGGGGCATTCCAGACTTGGATCTGATGGCATCTCGTCAGAACTTCAAGGTTCCTTGCTACGGGTCCAGATCCAGGGATCCCAAGGCGACTCTAGTAGATGCACTAGTAGCACCTTGGACTTTCAACCTAGCTTACGTATTCCCACCGTTTCCTCTCATTCCCAGGCTGGTAGCCAGGATCAATCAGGAGAGGGCCTCGGTGATCTTGATAGCTCCTGCGTGGCCACGCAGGACTTGGTATGCAGACCTGGTGAATATGTCATCGGCTCCACAATGGAAGCTACCTTTGAGACAGGACCTTCTTGTTCAAGGTCCATTCGAACACCCAAATCTGGTCTCCCTCCAACTGACGGCTTGGAGATTGAACGCTTGATTCTATCAAAGCGTGGGTTTTCAGATTCGGTGATAGATACTCTGGTTCAGGCCAGAAAACCACCTGTAACTAGAAAAATTTACCATAAAATATGGAAAAAATATATCTGTTGGTGTGAATCCAAAGGATTCCCATGGAATAAGATAAAAATTACTAAGATTCTCTCCTTTCTACAAGAAGGTTTGGAGAAAGGATTATCTGCAAGTTCTCTAAAGGGACAGATCTCTGCTTTATCTGTTTTACTTCACAAAAGACTGGCAGCTGTGCCAGATGTTCAAGCATTTGTTCAGGCTCTGGTTAGGATCAAGCCTGTTTACAGACCTTTGACTCCTCCCTGGAGTCTAAATCTAGTTCTTTCAGTTCTTCAAGGGGTTCCGTTTGAACCCTTACATTCCATAGATATTAAGTTACTATCTTGGAAAGTTTTGTTTTTGGTTGCAATTTCTTCTGCTAGAAGAGTTTCAGAGTTATCTGCTCTGCAGTGTTCTCCTCCTTATCTGGTGTTCCATGCAGATAAGGTGGTTTTGCGTACTAAGCCTGGTTTTCTTCCTAAAGTTGTTTCTAACAAAAATATTAACCAGGAGATAGTTGTACCTTCTTTGTGTCCGAATCCAGTTTCAAAGAAGGAACGTTTGTTACACAATTTGGACGTTGTCCGTGCTCTAAAGTTCTATTTAGAGGCTACTAAAGATTTCAGACAAACATCTTCCTTGTTTGTTGTTTATTCTGGTAAAAGGAGAGGTCAAAAAGCGACTTCTACCTCTCTTTCCTTTTGGCTTAAAAGCATTATCCGATTGGCTTATGAGACTGCCGGACGGCAGCCTCCTGAAAGAATCACAGCTCACTCCACTAGGGCTGTGGCTTCCACATGGGCCTTCAAGAACGAGGCTTCTGTTGACCAGATATGTAAGGCAGCGACTTGGTCTTCACTGCACACTTTTGCCAAATTTTACAAATTTGATACTTTTGCTTCTTCGGAGGCTATTTTTGGGAGAAAGGTTTTGCAAGCTGTGGTGCCTTCCGTTTAGGTGGCCTGATTTGCTCCCTCCCTTCATCCGTGTCCTAAAGCTTTGGTATTGGTTCCCACAAGTAAGGATGACGCCGTGGACCGGACACACCAATGTTGGAGAAAACAGAATTTATGCTTACCTGATAAATTACTTTCTCCAACGGTGTGTCCGGTCCACGGCCCGCCCTGGTTTTTTAATCAGGTCTGATGAATTATTTTCTCTAACTACAGTGACCACGGTATCATATGGTTTCTCCTATATATATTTCCTCCTGTCCGTCGGTCGAATGACTGGGGTGGGCGGAGCCTAGGAGGGATCATGTGACCAGCTTTGCTGGGACTCTTTGCCATTTCCTGTTGGGGAAGAGAATATCCCACAAGTAAGGATGACGCCGTGGACCGGACACACCGTTGGAGAAAGTAATTTATCAGGTAAGCATAAATTCTGTTTTCATTCACTTACACATCAGTTTTAGATAATATTAAAGGTGTTTCATTTCCACTTTTCTGTATGTTTTAAATTAAAAAGTTTTTTTTTTTAAATGACGAGCACAACTTTGTAAACATGAATGAAAACTAAAACATCTACTTTAAAAAAAAAGAAATAACTAAGACAAATCTATCTAAGGGTAAGAAGGACACATGGGAGAAAGTGTAAAAATAGTAAAACAATGAAAAGATAAATAAAAGGCTGTTGTTTTTAATTATGGATGGACAACGTTCACAATTGGGAAAAGCATCACCTTCTGGCATTTAACATTGCACGAGAAATTACTTATGCAGTCCAACCTCCTGCTCTTAAGGAACCAGTTGCATGAGAGCAGGACTTGCCAATCATCCTAGAAGATTAAGTTCAGGATGATTTAATTCCTATGAGGTGGTAGAGAAGTTAGATAGAACTTCTTAAAGAGACATTAAACACTTTGGGATGGTAATATAAAATGATAAATAGTATAAATAAAAACAACTCTACAACATACTTTCATTATTTATTTTATCCCCTTTTCCTCTAATTCAATTCTGAAATTGTGAGCTTTTCAGCTCCTGTTAGAAATGGAAGTGCAGAACACTGTTATATTCCACACAGCCATTGGCTGCCCACTCTAGTGACCTATTTATAACTGTCCCTAATTGGCCATAACCGAGAAGGTAACCTAAGTTATAACATAGCAGCTCCCATTGTTTTATAGACACTAAAACTTTATACTTATTTTGCCAATATTTAAACAACTAATGAGACTTTAAAAAACACATTGGCATGTTATTCTCAGACTAATCTTTACTTTGAATACATCATTCTATCTACCATTTATTTAGTGTTTAATGTCCCTTTAACTTACAGATGTAGGATCCATAGCTGCAATCGCAGTTTGATAAATGAAGGTGAATGAATGAATGAATGAATAAGAAAGAAAGCGAATAAGTGAGAAATAGAAGTAGTTAAAAAAAAAAAGATTGATGACATTTTTTCGTTTCTCACACACAACATTTCAGTTCATTAGATGAAGGTCTTTTTGAATTTGTTAGAAGCCCTAACTTCATGACATGTGCAGTTAACCTTTATCTATGGTTGTGTAAATTTTAAGAAACATTTTTATAACATTCAAACAAAAAATTAATATTCTGAAGATCATATTTTATTTATGAAAATTGTTTAACAGTGTAATTTTATTACTATTTTAACATTTTAAGGAAGCAAGCAAATGAGTATATTAGTTAGGATTTAAACCGATCATTCTTAAAGGGACGGTCTAGTTAAAAATAAACTTTCTAGATTTAGATAGGGCATGTAATTTTAAACAACATTGCAATTTACTTTTATCATCAATTCTGCTTTGTTCTCTTGTATTCTTAGTTGGAAATTACACAAAGGAAGATCATATGCAAATTTCTTAGCCCTTGAAGGCTTATCTGAATGCATTTTAAAAAAAATTTCCCAACTAGAGGGCATTAGTTCATGTGCGCTGTATAGATAACATTGTGCTTAGAATTTCATTAAAAAAAGCCATACAAAATGCAAAGATATGAAAATTGGCATGGCATTTCTTTGTTTGTTTTTAATTCATGTTTTTGGATATTTTATCTCTTTTTAATAAGGTGTACCCTTTTTCAATGTTATGTTGTTGATGTTGTTTCTTTGAGATTTTTTGGTTTGTTGAACTTTTTGCTTTAAATGGTGATGAAGCTTTCTTTACAGTTGCCACCCCCTTTCTATACAGTACCTGCCCTACTCAATAGAGGCCCCTGGTGCAACATTTTTTGGGCCCCCCAAAGAAACTCAGTAGTAAGCAATAATTATATAATATATACTGTACATACTGTCCTGTATACAGATTTTGAGTAGATACATAAGATAGACATAAGATGGACCCCTGTATTAGGATTGTACACATTTTGCACATGCCTATGTATAGACTGACTGCCATTGAGTGTGTTATCTTGGATTAATCTTTGTTTTTGACTTTGATCCCCAATGTCACTGATTTATTGCTAGACATGTAGCTACATGTTATCTGTTGCCAGCTTAAGACTGTTGCTGTTTCTGGTGTGTCTCATCCCATTTGGTGTCTTGCTAAGTATGGATTGAACTTTATCCCTGAACCATGGCCTGTATCTGACATTGAGTTTTGACTGCAGATGCATGACAATATGTTTCTTTATTTTGGTATACAATGGTATTTCTCTTGTTTGTTTGGCAAGACATACTAGAATACATCAATGGATTTGGAGAGCCATTTTTAGGTTATGAGTAGTGGTGTTTAATGACCCTCCAGCACTTTGATGAAACTGTTTTATGTTAGTGAGACCCTTATTTCAATATTTTCTATAATTATGTATTATGGGAACATCAATGTAAATGTTTCTTATGTCTTTCAAAAGAATAATTAAAAAAGATTATGAATTGTAATGGCTTTCAATTTAAACAGCTTATTGTACTACATATTTCCATTAAAGAGTTCTTCCAACATATTGGAATATTAACCAGTTTTCAGTGGTGATTTAGTTACTTGTTAACTAAATATTTTTGGCTTCCATGTTGGGCTGTGAAAAACATGTAAACACCTTTCCCCATACAATTAACTAATCCAAATATTAAAGATGAATGTGATCTGACAATTTTACCGTATCTCAGGTGGACATTGGACAAATATATTAATATAAAATTGATTTGCAGCGATTGGAATAAAGTTGAAAACTATAATTTTTGCATGGCTTTTTCTAAAACATTACAATATAACGTAATGATATTTCAAAAATATGAAATTTCATATTTTAAATTATTTAGATTTTAATTTTTTTTAATGTATTAAACATATAACTGGTGATATCCATTTGTATTTTCAAACAACTATGAATTTAGAGCTGCATCGTATTAGTATTATTATTAGTTAATATTACAATTTCAAAGTATACCATCAATTTTAAATGTATATGTGTAAACAATATGTAATTTAAAAACAAATCATGCTTTTTGTATCTACAACACAAGTGGTATTTTAAAGCACCATGATTCCATCATTCACATACATCAAGAACTACCATGACAAACTACAAACCCCAGAATGCAGCAGGGTGCATACTAAAGTGGTGAACCAAATTGTTAAAATAGTAGCACTCAAATGTGTATAAAAATGAAGACACATGTAAATTGAATAGTATTATGATCTTTCAGGCTTCACTTTCCCTCTGAGTTATGGGATCCTTTGATTAAATGGATACTGAACCCAAAATTCTTTCTTTCGTGATTCTTTCAGATAGAGCATGCAATTTTAAGCAACATTATAATTTACTCCTATTATCAATTTTTCTTTGTTCATTTGCTATCTTTATTTGAAAAGGAAAGTCCAGAACCCTGGACAGCACTTGTTTATTGGTGGATGAATGTATCCACCAATCATCAAGAAGAACCCAGGTTGTTCACCAAAAATGGGCCGGCATCTAAACTTACGTTCTTGCTTTTCAAATAAAGATACCAAGAGAATGAAGAACATTTTCTAATAGGAGTAAATTTGAAACTTGCTTAAAATTGCATGCTGTATCTGAATCACAAAAGTAAACATGTGGGTTAGGTGTCCCTTTAAGCAACCAATATGGCAGTGAGATATATAAGCTCAGTATACCATACCATGTATGATTTAGTCAAATTATTTTATTTTTATTTTTTTCCCACATCTGGGTAGAGCTGCTGTTTTTTTCTTTACAATTTTGTTTTGTAACATTCAAGCAAAATTATATTGATAAAGATAATATTTGTATAGTACAAAAACTTGACCACATTTAATTTATTGAATATATTTTAAAAGATCTGTTGAGAATGTAAAAAATATTATCACTGCAAAATAACTATATAATTAGTAAAAGCATTTGTTAATTAGCAAATCCCTAGGGATCTAAAATTATTAATTGTATATGCAAGTCTAAAAGGTATAAATAAACTTGATGTAAAAAGATGTAAATTAGTAAATTAAATGTTAACAGATGTTCCTGTTTTAATTGCAGTTTATTATCTTACACCAGATGTTCTCTGCTCAAACAAATTAAATGGAAATATATATAATCATCATTTTATTATAGAAAAATATCCTTTTTTAAGGAAATAGGGTTGACGGTGTGTTAATTTAGAACCTTTGCTTATTCATACTGATAGGTTTTCATTGTGGTAGAAGTTTAAAATGTTAGTTGAATTTATTAATGATTATTTGATTGGTAATTAAATGCTTTTTAATATTTATAGAAGAGATTTTAGTTTTCATGATTTATTTATAATATTTAATACATTGGGCTAGATTCTAATCTTCCCATTAATCATAACCAACACTTAATTATCAGATTCATGAAAAGTCACATATTATTCAAGGCAGTATTCAAATCCCTCCTCTACTCAATTCATCAATCCCTTTGTGTGTGCCTCATTTTTAGTTTGGGTGACAGAATGAATGAAACACTAATGGAAAAATTAGTGATTAATTGAATTGAACAAAAATTTTCAGAGCAGGTAACTTTACAGTTAATTTTACACAAATTGTAATGCCTACATATAATATATTTAAACAGAGAATTTGAAAAACAACTCAATAAACACACAAACAACTATATTATAACAAACGTTTTAAAGCTATTTTTTCTTGAAAAGCAGAAGTCACAACTACATATATAGACAAATGGTTAAAATATAATAACATAAAGCACATTATACTATATTTATTGTACAAATAAGTAGAAAAAGTGCAAGATTCCTATAAATACGGACATTATGCTCCATTTATCAAGCTGCAAGAGTAGCCTCGGAGCCCCAGCATTTCAGGCTTGAGTGAGCGACCCTGAAATGCTAGTTAAGTAACAACAGTTTTAAGACTGCTGCTACTTAACCTCTTCACCACCTAAAGTGTGGTGGATTTCAGTCATCCCAATCAGATCTAATTAGTATGATTGACAGCCCCCTCTCATGGCCAATTGGTTGTGAGTGAGCAGGGTGGCTTGTGCAATGTTAAATGCGGGCAGCAGATGCTGCCTGGTCACCATGAGGCTGGGCAGATAAGGTTCATGACAGCGAACCTTGGCCAATCCGCCGTTTGATAAATGGAGCCCATCATGTTAATATATGAATAAAAGGTAGTAGACTAACTACTAACATTTAACTCTGTATTACCCTTTGCAGTCCTCACTTCCTGTTTCTCACCTCCTGCCCTTTTCACATGAATAGGGCCAAATTATTTATCTACAAAAATCCCCATGGTTTTTATGGGGAATCTTGTAGAAAATCAGTAGATTGACTTTTCTAAAGGATTGTGATTGACACCCATGTATCTATTTAAGTCTAAGGGGAGATACTATAGAAAGATCATAATTTGAGGTACAAACAAAATAGTTTTATAAATTAGTCTGTCAATATATATGAAATTTCACTAGTGTCCCCCATGATCCGATCCCGTCCTTGAAATCATGTGATCAAATTGATGCTCATGTGATTTAATTTTCCAGCAAGTGTATTACATCAGAACTTCTTTTTGATCTAAGCACTTGCCCCCCCCAACATGTGTGTATGTTTTTATAATGTTCTGCTGCAACAATTGTAGTTTATGAGTCTATATCTTTGTTTGCAATAAAAAAATAATAATATATTTCTATGTTCTGTCTACTTGTCCCTCTCACTACAATTTTAACAGTGGAGCTACATTTATAGCTGTCTACTGTCTGTAGGGTACAACATTGTATCAACTTTGATGATGTTTCCCTATCCTATTGGATGAATATGGGCCAGATTATGAGTGGAGCGCAATATTGCACTCGCATGAGCGCGATATTTGCACTCCATTCATAATACCAGCACACTCAAATTGCATGGAAGCTTTGCACTCACGAGAGTGCGCTTTCATAGGCTCCAATAGGAGCCTTGTTCTCATGCCAATAGTCACAACAGAGAACCTAGCGCAGCAAAGGGGGTAAGTCACGCAGCAATGGGCATCAAAGTTTAAATATATATGTATATAAATATATTTATATATTTATGTGTTATATGTGTATATACACATATTAACACATAAATATATATGTATATAAGCATACATAAATATTTAAAGTAATAACACAGTCCCCGTAGACCGAAATGTAAAGGCACTTTTAAGTGCTGTTTTTTTCTAACACCCCCCACCCGCTCACTTTACCCCTTAAAACTGCTTTGTGCAGTTATATTTTAAAAATAAATAAAAATGCTACTATATTTTATCATTTAAAAGGAACAAAACTATTTATTTGGGGGCAATTGGGGGACATTTTTTTAAAATTAACCAGAGGTCTGACTGTCAGAGCACAAATTGTGGTTGGAGCGCAAATTGCTACTGCATGGTCACGGTAGCATTAACCAGCCGCTTGTAATAGCTGGTTTTTTAACGTGTGCTCATATACGGGCGCATGCTAAATTAGCACTCCACTTATAATCTAGCCCTAGGTTTTCATTCCTTGTAGGTATTTGAAAATGAGCATCTGTTATGTGTACTTTTACACACATTTTAATATGGTAAGGGAAATCCAGGTTTTATAGCTTTGAAAAATATTTCAAGCAGCAAAATAAAAAAAGATCAAAATGTTCATCAAATGTGTTTTTTTATTTTAAATAAATATTATCTTACGTTTTGTTTCTCTTCATTTTTTATTTCCTTTTGTGTTTTAGTCGTCTTTGTTCTACAATTAAATGTCAAGATGAAATATTTTTAGATGTTTAGTAAATCTTTTCAATAAAATATGTTGTTATATTAGTTTTAACTGCAAATTGTTTTTGTGAATGATTACCACCTGTTCTAATTTGTAGCACAGAAGTTACTTTATGAGGTCACTGAACATTCTTACATTTTTCTCTGCTGACAAAGCAGAATATAGAATGAGATTATTTTTACATTTATTCAAAGTGCTTACAGATTCTGGAGGTATTTCTTTCTCATATAATTTTTGACCTTTTGCATTAAATTCTTAAACTCTTTGCAAAGTCAATTTTTGTAGCCATAAATATGAGGTATTTTATTATTAAATTCTTAGGGGCCGATTTAACAAAGTGCGAATGGACATGATCCGCTGTAGCGGATCATGTCCGCCGCACATCGATAAATTCGCTGTCGACATTTATCATTGCACAAGTAGTTCTGGTGAATGCCGATTTAACAAAGTGCGAATGGACATGATCCGCTGTAGCGGATCATGTCTGCCGCACATCGATAAATTCGCTGTCGACATTTATCATTGCACAAGTAGTTCTGGTGAACTGCTTGTGCAATGCCGCCCCCTGCAGATTCACCAATTGGCCGCTAGCAGGGGGTGTCAATCAACCCGATCGTATGCGATCAGATGCATTGATGTCCGCGGCCTCCTGTTTCCAGTGAGCCTGAAGGATTGCGCGGAAACAGTTACATTCAGGGTCATTCGGCCCTTGCTAAATCGAACTCTTAGGCACATATTTATCAAGCTCCGTATGGAGCTTGAAGGGCCGTGTTTCTGGCGAGTCTTGTGAGCTGCTGGTGCAATGTTAAATGCAATGTTAAATGCAGAGAATGTATTGCTCTCCGCATTTAGCGAGGTCTTGCGGACCTGATCCACACTGTCGGATCAGGTCCGTAAGACCAATGATAAATAGAGGCCTTAGACTCAAAGATATTTTCAGGAAGTATGCAGTAAAATCTTTTTCATGCTTTTCCTGCTGTAAATATATTAATAAACTTAAACCAGGAAACCTCCATATTTGTAGCCTATGATCAGTTAAATATACAAGACACATTTTTGGGCTGGTTTATGAGCATAATTTTTAAAGGATCACTAAATACAGTTGAATCAACAAATACCATTCCATTTCTTTGCCCTCTGTGTCATGTGATTGCCATGAGCGAATCACAAACTCATACTGTATATGTACACACTGTGAACTCTTGCACATGCTCAGTAGGCAATGGTGCTTCAGAAACTGTGCATGTAGAAAAAGGTTTTGAACAATTTTATTTAATAATAGAAAGTTTTAAAAAATACATGCCCTATCTGAATCATGAAATGTTAATTTTGATTTTAGTTCCTTTAAAGGACCAGTAAACACCGTAGATTTGCATAATCAATAAATGCAAGATAACAAGACAATACAATAGTGCAATAGTATTTACTCTGAATTTCAAATGAGTAGTATATTTTTTTATAACAAATTTCAAAGTTATGTATATTTCCACTCCCACTGTACCATGTGACAGCAATCAGCCAATCACAAATGCATATATGTATAGTCTGTGAATTCTTGCACATGCTCAGTAGGAGCTGGTGACTCAAAAAGTGTAAATATAAAAGAATGTGTAAATTTTTTTAATGAAAGTAAATTGGAAAGTTGTTTAAAATGACTGTTCTATCTGAATCATTAAAATTTAATTTGTCCTGAGTGTCCCTTTAAGTTGCTATATGCCAAAGTAAATCAGTCAGCATGAAACATTGCAATACACAGGCATTTGCTGGTTTCTGAAACAATCTTGGGCTGTAGTTCATGGAAAAAATTCAGTGACACTTAAAAATCAGTGGCAGCTTGGATCCTAACTTGGTTAATCAACAGGCGTTACCCATTTTTTAAATCTACATGATAACATTTGACCAAAAGTGTGTGGACACCTGACCATCACACCTATATGAGCTTCTTGACTATCCCATTTCAAAACAATGCCTACTAATATAGAGTTGGCCCCCATTTGCATCTATAACAGCCGCAACTCTTCTGGGAAGGCTTTCCACATGGTTTTGGAGCAGGTTTGTGGGAATTTTTGACCATTCAGCTAAAAGAGCATTTGCTACTTAAGGCACTAAGGCTGGATGAAAAAGTCTGGCTCGCAATTAGCATATTATCCAAATGTTGTTCAGTCGAGTTGGGTTCAGGGTTTTATGCAGGTCATTTTGAATTCCTGCACACAAAACTTGTCTTACCATGTCTTTATCCATCTTGCGTTCAGAGGGACACAGTTATGCCAGAACAGGAATGGCTTTTTTCAAATAATTGCTACAAACTTGGAGGTACCCAATTTTCTTGAATGTCTTTGTATCCTGTAGCATTAAGATCACCCTTCACTGACTCTAAGGGCTCCATGTACGAAGCAGCGAAAGCTGCTCTGAGGCCCTTGCGGGGCAGGTTCGCATATGCGAGCCTGTTTTTCTGCAATGTAAGAAGCAGCGGTTATTAAACCGCTGCTTCTTACACCCTACGCCACCTCTGAGGTGGCGAGGGAAAATCACAGAGAGCTCGCTCGCTCTCGGTAATTGACAGCCCCTTCAGTCAATCGATTGGTCACGCAAATGAAGGGGCGGGCATTACACACTGCAATGAGTGTGTAATGATACATAGGAGCCAGCGGATCAACAGATCCACTTCCCGTATGTAGTGTAGGCAAGTGGACAGCGTAGCAAGTTGAGAAGCTGTCCGCCTGCCTGTTAGTACATGAAGCCCTAAGGGGCCTAGCCCAAACCCTAAGAATCAGTCGTAAACCACTATCCTTCCTACACCAAACTGTATAGTAGGCACTATTCATTAATGTAGGCAGTGTTCTCCTAGCAGCCAGCACACACAGATTCTTCCATTAGTGCCTATGAAAGTGCCATGTTTAATGTTGCAATCTCTTCAGTACGACCTTTTGTAATGCCAATGTTTTTTCTGTAGAGAATTCATGACAATATGCTGGATTTTATGTATGGCTAAAACACCTGAACTCAACAATGAGTAGGGGGGGTGTGTGCACATACTTTTGGTCATACATGGCTAGATTACAAGTGGTGCTCTAACGTTTGCAAACAAGCGATATAAGAATATCTTGGGTGCATTAATTTGTGCACGAATTACAAGAAAAAAAATTGCGCCAAACACAACATAAATACATTAAAATAAACTGTTATACTCATATAAAAACTATCTGATAAATTTAGTCATATAAATATTTATAGGGTTCAGAGGTATATTACCATGTATTTGACTGCAGAGGGCTATAATATATACGTATGTATAAATAATAATTCTATAATAATATTTAAGAATATATTATACTATGCATTTACTGTAAATATTTCACATTCCAATTTTCTTCACATACAGGAAAATTGTATTTTTATACAAATAAGTCTAATTAAATTACAACTCCCATATATTAATGGAGGAATGGGACTCCCAGATATTAAACTTTATAATATAGTCTCGTTATTGAGATATGGTTTACTACAAAATAATTAGATCAATACATGGTGTATCTAACCTTTTTTTTTTTTTGTGGCCCGTAAGGCATTTCTAATCTAACTAAAATATCTTCCACATGCTACTAAAGCAGCATTAACTGAAATAATTTTTTTAATATTTTATTTCGAGATATACTAAAAGCTTAAAGAAGCGGTAACAATCGGTATTTAACATAGTAACATAATAGATGAGGTTGAAAAAAGACCGAAGTCCATCGAGTTCAACCTATACAAATATAAAATACTTACAAAAAGCTCCAGTTAAGCTTAAATAGTCCCACTTAAAGGTGACCCATTTAATACAAGTAACCATATCCATGAATTTTGTTTCTAGACAGAAATGTATCCAAACAATTTTTTAATGTATCTCTATAGTATTAGCATTCACTACCTCCTTTGGTAATGAGTTCCACAATTTTATTGCTCTTACAGTGAAAAAAACGATTCTGTTGCAGGAGATTAAGAGGCCCATTTATCAAGCTCCGAATGGAGCTTGAGGGCCCGTGTTTCTGGCGAGTCTTCAGACTCGCCAGAAATGCAAGTTATGGAGCAGCGGTCTAAAGACCGCTGCTCCATAACCTGTCCGCCTGCTCTGATGAGGCGGACAGAGATCGCCACAATTCAACCCGATCGAGTACGAATGGGTTGATTCACATCCCCCCTGCTTGTGGCCGATTGGCCGCAAATCTGTAGGGGGCGGCATTGCACCAGCAGCTCAAAAGAGCTGCTGGTGCAGTGCTGAATATGGAGAGCGTATTGCTCTCTGCATTCAGCGAGGTCTGTCGGAACTGATCCGACAGACCTTTGATAAATAGGCCTCAAAATCTCCTTTCCTCCAACCTTAAATTATGACCTCTTGTCACAAACTATTTTCTTGTAATAAACAGAGCTTCTGCCATCTCTGTATATGGGCCTTGTATATATGCAGAATATATAAAGTAATCATGTCACGTCTCAAGCACCTTTTTTCTAAAGAAAACAGACCCAGTTTGGCTAGCCTCTCCTCATAGCTTAAATTCTCCATAGATTTGGGTAATAATTACAGATATTCCAGATTTATTCCCATATGAGGTAACCCTAACTCTTGACCAGGATAAGAATCCATATCTGGTTCTTGTTGGGCAGACAAAATAGCTTATTTATAGATATTTATCAAAACCTATAAACTACAAGCTGGTCTAATATTTTACAATTTAGGATAACTACTGAGATGATAAATATTGCCTTCAAAATGGTAAAAAATACAACTAACATCAGATCTTTGAGAATCAAAATCTAGAATATTAAATCATTATTATACATCAGAGTGTCTAAATGGAAAAAGGAATGACAAAATAAATGTTTAAAATGCTCTCTGAATTACCCAGGGTTTATGCATTATCTTTGGGTCTGTCCAAAAATGTTTCAATTTTGTTTAAATTCTTTCCAATTAGAGGAAATTAATATTATACTATAATATTATACTATTTTATTGGAATATATTGGAAAATAGTCATCATGATTTTTCTCTTAGCTCAGAAAAAACAGATTTTGGAAAGCAAAACCGAATATTAAAAATGTAAAAAAGGATACTTTGCACCAAATAATTATAAAACAATATGATGCTTTTGAGTACCCTATTAGAAGAATCAGTTTTTTTTTAGGGAAATGGGATATTTATATTCAATCCTTAAATATTCAGACCCAAAAAGGTCTATTAGATAATTTTGCTAATAAACAGTATATTAAGGAATGTATTAACAAAGGAGAATGAAGGAGGTTTTTTTTTTTTAATATTTTTATCTTTTCTTTTTCTTATTAATATATTGCTATGTATGTATAATACATATGTAATAAAAAGTAAAATCAACAAAATAATGTTAAAATAACATTTCGCTTGTTAGGTGTATCCAGTCCACGGATCATCCATTACTTGTGGGATATTCTCCTTCCCAACAGGAAGTTGCAAGAGGATCACCCACAGCAGAGCTGCTATATAGCTCCTCCCCTAACTGCCATACCCAGTTATTCTCTTGCAAGCTCTCAACATAGCTGGAGGTAGTAAGAGGAAAGTGGTAAAATATAGTTAGTTTTTTCTTCAATCAAAAGTTTATTGTTTTTAAATGGTACCGGAGTGTACTATTTTATCTCAGGCAGCATTTAGAAGAAGAATCTGCCTGCGTTTTTCTATGATCTTAGCAGAAGTAACTAAGATCCACTGCTATTCTCACATATGTCTGAGGAGTGAGGTAACTTCAGAGGGAGAATGGCGTGCAGGGTATCCTGCAATAAGGTATGTGCAGTTAAGTTTTTCTAGGGATGGAATTTGCTAGAAAATGCTGCTGATACCGGATTAATGTAAGTTAAAGCCTAAATACAGTGATTTAATAGCGACTAGTATCAGGCTTGCTATCAGAGGTATATACTCTGATTAATGTGCAATATAAAACGTTTGCTGGCATGTTTAATCGTTTTTATATATGCTTTGGTGATAAAACTTATTGGGGCCTAGTTTTTTTCCACATGGCTGGCTTTATTTTTGCATAGAAACAGTTTCCTGAGGCTTTCCACTGTTATAGTATAAAAGTTACAGTTGGTGCAGTTAAAATTACAAACTGTGACATTCAGCTTCCCTCAGCAGTCCCCTGCATGCTATAAGATATCTCTGAAGGGCTCAAAAGGCTTCAAAAGTAGGAGCTGTGGCAGTAGTTATGACTGTTTAAAAAACATATTTTTCGTTTTGTTAATCTGTTTTTTTGTATTAAGGGGTTAATCATCCATTTGCAAGTGGGTGCAATGCTCTGCTAACTTGTTACATACACTGTAAAAATTTTGTTAGTTTAACTGCCTTTTTTCACTGTTATTTCAAATTTTGGCAAAATTTGTTTCTCTTAAAGGCACAGTAACGTTTTTTTTTTTTTTTGTTTTTTTTTTAAATAATTTTTATTGAGGTTATTGCACAGAACAAAAATTAGATATACATGCAATGGAAACTTTAAAACGAAGTGCATACATATTCCGTATAATCATACATTTGCCTGCATTCCTGCAAAACAATAAAAGCAACAGTAATTATATTTATTAATAGGCAAAACTGAAACCTCTTTTTAGGTGACGCAAGTCCCTCTCATGTTACAATGAGCCACATAAGGGCCCTGATACATTTTGAATATCATTAGAGGGAGTATGATAAAAAGACTTACTATTCTAGTTAAAGATTGAATGTAGCTGACCCATCTTACTAATCCCAATGGGGAAGATAAGATCAGCACTGCATTAGAGTGTAAGAATTGCTAGTAAAGGAATGGTAAGGGTTGCGGCATAGGCAAGAGAAGCCGCGTATTTAGTTTTCCTAAACGAGGAAACACATTAGAATGGGTGTGGGGGGGGGGGGAGGTGATAGAAATATATGCG
>NW_026511601.1:0-15000 GCF_027579735.1 Bombina bombina
CATTGATTAAACAGGACAATTCTCATAGACAAAAAGTTCCTCAAAATTTGCATAGGTTGGAGCGACTTTGAAACCCATAGCAGTGCCTTTTAACTGCAGGTAAAACTGATCCTGGAAGAGAAAAGTAATTTTGATACAGGATCATTTCCAATAGCTGTACTATAAAATCACATTCTGATTGTCCATATAGTTTGGATTGCATTAATATTTTGTTTATAACCCCTAAACCCACTGGAGTGGGGGATTGATGTATGTAAACTAGTTACGTCCAAACTATAAAGGATGAATTTTTAGTAGCAGGTTCAAATCTCGCACTTTACCCAGAAAGTCTCCTGTGACTTTGATAAAAGAGTTGGATTTTTTCCACAAAGGGTCTAAGTATCTTATCTAGGTAAATAGCAATATTTGAAAAGACAGACCCACCCCCAGTCAGGATCCCCTTTGTTCAGAATTAGCAGACATATATGGCTTTGGCATGCTTTTTTGGTAATTAGAAGGCGCTAAATTCCGCTGCACACCACACTTGTGTTATGCACAGCAGTGAAGGGTTTAAGTAGGTGGCTTGTAGGGTTAATTTTAGCTTTAGTGTAGAGATCAGCTTCCCACCTGACACATCCCACCCCTGATCCCTCCTGACCCCCTCAAGCAGCTCTCTTCCCTCCCCACCTCACAATTGTCACAGCCATCTTAAGTACTGGCAGAAAGTCTGCCAGTACTAAAATAAAAGGCTTTTTTTTTTTTTTAATTAATAAAAAATATAATACAATTATCTGCTGTGTAGGATCCCCCCTTAGCCCCAACCTACCTGATCCCGCCCAAACAGCTCTCTAACCCCCCCCCTCTCTATCTAGGTTCCGCCATCTTGGATACTAGCAGCTGTCTGCCAGTACCCAGTTTGTTAAAAAAATACCTTTTTTTGAAATAAATAAAAAACCCCAATTTTATGTAGTGTAGCTGCCCCGCCTCAATGCACTCCCCCTCCCCCACCAGATCCTTTCCAAACATTTATCCCCCCCCCTCCCTCACACTTTTTTGTAGTGTAGCGGTCCCAGTCCCACCTGCTCCTGCGCGCTCTTAGACCTTGAAGGCGCCTCTAATCCTAAAAGCATTTTGACAGTTTTTCACCATTAGAGGGCGTTACCTTCATGTGTTTCATATAGATAACATTGAGCTCATGCACGTGAATTTACGAGGAGTGAGCACTGATTGGACTAAACATATAAGTCTGTCAAAAGAACTGAAATGAGGGGCAGTCTGCAGGGCTTAGATACAAGATAATCACAGAGGTAAAAAGTGTATTAGTATAACTGCATTGGTTATGCAAAAACTGGGGAATGGGTAATTAAGTGATTAACTTTAAAAACAACAAATATTCTAGTGTTGACTGTCCCTTTAAGGATTTTGATCGACCCCTGTGTGTTTAATTCCTGTAAATGGTTTAAACAAATAGTTAAAGTAAGGTACAGGGCTGCAATGCACTACTGGGAGCTAGCTGAACACATCTGATGAGCCAATAACAAGAGACACGTGTGTAGCAAAGACACCAATCACCAGCTAGCAATAGTGCAATAATAAACAGCTGTAATGAATAACATCACTTAAAGGGACAGTCTACCATAGATTGTTATTGTTTTAAAAGATAGATAATCCCCTTTATTACCCATTCCCTAGTTTTGCAACAACCAACACTGTTATATTAATATACTTTTTACCTCTGTGATTACCTTGTATCTAGGAACCTTCTTCCAGCCCCCTGATCACATGACTGTGACTGTTTATTATCTATTGTCTTATAAATTTATCATTGTTTTGTGCTAAATCTTAAATAACCCCCTGTGCCTGAACACGGTGTTATCTATATGGCCCACGTGTACTTTCTGTCTCTTTGTGTTAAAAAGAGATTTAAAAGCCTGTGATAAGAGGCGGCCCTCAAAGGCATAGAAATTAGCACATGAGCCTGCCTATGTTTAGTTTAAACTAAGAAAACCAAGAGAAAAAAGCAAATTTGATGATAAAAGTAAATTGGAGAGTTGATTAAAATGAAAAGTCCTATCTGAATAATGAAAGTTTAATTTATACTAGGACTGTCCCTTTAATTTTTCCAATGCTCCTTGTTATTCTCTTAACCACTGTTAAAAAAAAAGTCAGAAAATGAATTTGAGTCCGTTTCTAAAGGTTTGCCTTCTCCTGTGCACGCTAAACCACCTAACAATGCTGTTATAAAATAATATCATCTTCCATGATCATTAGATCCCTGATCAGAAACTGTTTGTTTTTTAGACTAATATGAATGTAAGGAATGTAGTTTAGTTACTGAGCACTAGATGCAGCCTCAGCTATAGAACCACAACTCTATCATGTCTTGTGTAATCCAAATATAAATAGACATTAAAATCAAATCTAATTGTCCATCAAATATTTCATTAAGAATATATAAACGATTAAGCAGCGTACAGTCGTTATTATTTTATATCCCTCTTATCTATACTAAAAAAAATGTTCCAGTCTCACAGAGACTGCAGTGCCTTTCATATGATGCGGGTTTGCTGACCCTGCTACAAGCTACAAAACGTATTGATTAGATCAGTCCAAACAGTCAGACACCTTATTAACATCTGTCCATAAGTGGGTGCAGCAGAGCAGACCAAGTAACTATTCTCTTTAACCTTTTAAAGCTGTTATGCCGTTCTATTCCGTCATAATTAGGCTGGGCTTTAAAGCCGTTATGACGGAATAGAACGTCATAGCTAACGGCTGTCCTGTAGCCTTCTGTGCTGTCAGGACTTGATTGCGGTTTTGGGGGCGTTCCTAGGGTTGTAGGGACGCCCCCCAGATGCGATCCAATAATTGAAATCTCGCGATCGTAGTTTCAATTTGTCTACATCGGAACAGTTGTTCCGATGTAGGCACTTTAACCCTGACACGAAAGGGTTTAAATTCTTCAACCAGGGATATGGTGTTACTGTAGTTAGTAATGCTCCTTACACTGAGACATTTATTGTTTGTTATTTATTTCTCTATGCTTAAATTGATATGAAGCCCACACATTTTATTTAGTGATTCAGACAGAGGCTACAGTTTTAAAAAAAAGTTTCCAATTGACTTCTATTATCAAATCTGCTTTGTCCCCATGATGTTTTTTATTGGAACTAGTGCTACCAGCTAGTGCTCCAGTAACGTGCACACTCCTGAGCATACGGCCCTGAGATAAAGATATTTATTTATCTCAAGTTCACAATGCTTTTATAAAAGGGATTTGTTTACTCTGTACAAAGGGAGTTACACACAAAGGGCCAGATTACGAGAGCAAAATGGGGTTTAATGTGGGTGTTGCTCGCGTCGGGTTAACCGCTCGTATTACAAGTTGAAAGTAAACGCGATCGTTTGCGTGCAATTGCGATTTACACTAGAGCGATTAATCCGTCCTCAGAGCTCGGGTTAACTGTGTTGCAAATCAAAAAAGTTGCATAAAACACATAAATACATTACACAGTTACGCTCATAATGACACCATCTAATAAAACATATTCAAAAAAATATTGCACATAAAAGTTATAAGGGCTCAAAGATATGAGGTCTCAGGTGTTAGACAAACAAATCAGGCAAAGGGCTTTAGTATTGAGATACATATACATGTCTAAATATAATTTATAGAGAGAAACAGATATATATTGTAGTAAAATACCATCAGATATATGTAGAAAATATGTATTTATCAATAAATAGAACCTATTCAGCTATGTGATGATCACTGGAATGTGAAAGCTGCATATTTTCATGACGGGTTAGTGCGCTTGAGAATATACGATCGCGTTTGTGTGCACGTAGGGTGTTAGTTTTTTGTTTTTGTTTGGGGAATACGTTATCGCACACACAATATTTTAAGTTCATTTTTCTACATCGGGTTAGCACACCAGCAAAAAACAGTTTACTTTCAACTTGTAATATGAGTGCTACCTGAGGCGCGCAAAAAGCTTACTTCTATAGGAGTTAGTGCTCGAGCAGGAGTGTTAAATACCGCTCCACTTGTAATCTGGCCCACAGTAAGCTAGCATCAATGATGCAAAATTTGTCTCTGCAATGTTCATAGCTCCTAAGCAGAACGTCAGGGGTGGGACACACAGAGGATAAGGACCACTCAGTGCAGTACAATTGCATAATTTAACAAGTTAATAAAAAGACAACGATTTAACATCTACTCTCAATTTCAAATATGCAGTAGATTTTTTTTTCTGACATTTTATTTTTTCTACCGTTTTTCAGCCAATCACAGACTAGTATACCCTGTGAGCTTGTGCACGTGCTTAAAAGGATCTTGTTCCCCAGGAAGTGTGAATATACAAAGCTAATTTTGATCATGTAAGTAAATTGTTAAGTGTCTACATGCTCTATCTGAATCATAAAAGTTTATTTTTGACTTGAGTGCCCCTATAACTGTTTCCATTACTGTCCTAACGAACTAACAAATTAGAGCTTGACATGACAATGTCCCTTTAAGTAACCTCTATATTAATATTATTATAACAATAGCCAGGTCTAACAAATGTGACTGTAAAGCTTCTACAAAACAAGACCATTGCCCTGTGAGCTACAAGCACAACCATTTGGTTCTGAAAAGCAGAAAGAGAGAAATGTAAAAAATACTTTTGCAAACCAGCCACAACTGTTTGGCAACCTGATGTCTTCATTTACTAAACGTTAGAGTTTCAGAACCTTCTAAAAACAGATATATTCCTGCTAGGAACTTAAAGGGACACTGAACCCAAATTTTTTCTTTTGTGATTCAGACAGAGCATGAAATTTTAAGCAACTTTCTAATTTACTCCTATTATCACATTTTCTTAATTCTCTTGGTATCTTTATTTGAAATGCAAGAATGTAAGTTTAGATGCCGGCCCATTTTTGGTGAACAACCTGGGTTGTTCTTGCTGATTGGTGGATAAATTCATCCACCAATAAAAAAAATGCTGTCAGAGAACTGAACCAAAAAAAAGCTTAGATGCATTCTTTTTCAAATAAAGATAGCAAGAGAACAAAGAAAAATGATAATAGGAGTAAAAAAAATCTGTGAATAGGAGTTGGCAACATAAAATCCTTGCAACTAACATTGCCATACGTGTGTACTCCTAAGACCACTTCCCTGCAGTGGGTAATATCATTCCAAAAAAACTCATCAGTATTTTTATTTACCTGTGTTTTTTATTTACCTGTGTTTTTTATTTTTTTATTTTTTTGCTCCTTTTAACAAATGTATTTAGTGAATGTGTACGAATATTTTGATTGGTTTACTAGTGTTTATTGATTTATTATTGTGGCAATATTAATTTATAATCTTACAACTTAGAATTACTCGTAGCTATTTGCTATATTTCTTATCTCTCCTTTTCCAACGCCTTATAAATTTACATCCACCACTCTACCTAGCTGCGCTGTTAATACTTTTAGTGTAGTAAATTAGAAAGTTGCTTAAAATGGCATGCTCTATCTGAATCATGAAAGAAAAAATGTGGGTTCAGTGTCCCTTTAAAGGAACATTATACACTCAATTTTTATTTGCATAAATGTTTTGTAGATGATCCATTTATATAGCCCATACTGTTGTTTTTTGTTTGTTTTTATAAATGTATAGTTTTGCTTGAATTTAAATAACATTGCTCTGATTTTCAGACTCCTAACCAAGCCCAAAGTTTTAGGAAAATACCGACGTATACCTACTCCAGCTTGCTCCTGTTTGTGTAAAGGGTCTTTTCATGTTTTCTGGGTTTAAACACACAGTAGAGCAGGGTTGATAGTTGTAAAATTACATGCTCTTTTTTGGCCCTTAAAAACTTCATGATTCAGATTGAGCATGTCATTTTAAACAAATTCCAAATCTACTTTTTATTTAAAAAATTTGCTCTGTTCTCTTGGTAGCCTTTGTTGAAGAATACAGAAGCAATGCACTACTGGGAGCTAGCTGAACACACTGGGTGAGCCAATAACAAGAGGCTTTAAGTTACATCAGGAGCGCAGAGAACTGTTTGCTCAGAGCAGTAAAAAGCTGGTGAGTCTATACGCAGGAGCAATCACGCAATATTGCCAATCAGAGAAGGGACTGTTACTTTGCTGAGGGTTAAACACACAGAGTTCCACAACAAGCAGTGACATTTCCCCATAAAGACTAAGTACACAACATTTACATGTGTCCTTTGTGCACCAAACAGGCATCACGGAAACAAAACAACGCAAACTTTCTAACAGCAGCTGTGCAAATGGGATTACTAGAGCAGGTCAGGATGTTCTGCATTAGGTTTTACGTTACAATATAAGGTAACAAAACAATCCTCGGTGTAAGGGTAACAAGCACAGCAGTTAAAAAGAAATTACATTTGGCTTTTATTAAAGTTAAACTTCAGTTGCTAAACAGTTTCTGCTAGAGATATGAACATTCAGAAGTTTTGTAACTGCAGATGCACAAGATGGCGGTCACATTAAAGACATTCGGATCTTTTCGGAGCCAGAATTGTTCTTGTGAAAGTGTAGCACTAAGTTCCGTGCAAATCCAGATCTTAGAGTGTTTCACTTTAACAAGAAGAAATCCTGTCTCTGAAAATAACGAATGCCGCAGGCGGATGACTTCTTCCCCATTCGGCAGCTTAGGAAACCGGAGAACGCGCAATAAAGCACTTCAGCTAATTAATATAATAAAACCATCAATCAGGTATTCCATGATTGCCTATATATTAGCATCAAAACCTATTAACAAACAAAACGAAGCAATAACTTAAGGGACACTGAACCCAAATTTGTTTTTCATGATTCAGCTAGAGCATGCCATTTTAAGAAACTTTCTTATTTACTCCTATTATCAATTGTTCTTCGTTCTCTTGCTATCTTTATTTTAAAAGCAGGATTGTAAATCTTAGCAGCCAGCCCATTTTAGGTTCCGCACCATGGATAGCACTTGCTTATTGGTGGCTACATTTACCCACCAATAAGCAAAGAATAACCAGGTTCTCGACCAAAAATGGGTCGGCTCCTATGTAACCAACATTCCTGTTTTTTTCTAAATAAAGAGTAGCAAGAGAGCAAAGACAAATTGATAATAGGAGTAAATTAGAATGCTGCTTAATCTGAATCATGAAAAACAAATTTGGGTTCAGTGTCCCTTTAAGTTATTGCTTCGTTTTGTTTGTTAATAGGTTTTGATGCTAATATATAGGCAATCATGGAATACCTGATTGATGGTTTTATTATATTAATTAGCTGAAGTGCTTTATTGCGCGTTCTCCGGTTTCCTAAGCTGCCGAATGGGGAAGAAGTCATCCGCCTGCGGCATTCGGTTATTTTCAGAGACAGGATTTCTTCTTGTTAAAGTGAAACACTCTAAGATCTGGATTTGCACGGAACTTAGTGCTACACTTTCACAAGAACAATTCTGGCTCCGAAAAGATCCGAATGTCTTTAATGTGACCGCCATCTTGTGCATCTGGCAGTTAACAAAACTTCTGAATGTTCATATCTCTAGCAGAAACTGTTTAGCAACTGAAGTTTAACTTTAATAAAAGCCAAATGTAATTTCTTTTTAACTGCTGTGCTTGTTACCTTACACCGAGGATTGTTTGTTACCTTATATTGTAACGTAAAACCTAATGCAGAACATCCTGACCTGCTCTAGTAATCCCATTTGCACAGCTGCTGTTAGAAAGTTTGCGTTGTTTTGTTTTCCGTGATGCCTGTTTGGTGCACAAAGGACACATGTAAATGTTGTGTACTTAGTCTTTATGGGGAAATGTCACTGCTTGTTGTGGAACTCTGTGTGTTTAACCCTCAGCAAAGTAACAGTCCTTCTCTGATTGGCAATATTGCGTGATTGCTCCTGCGTATAGACTCACCAGCTTTTTACTGCTCTGAGCAAACAGTTCTCTGCGGCTCCTGAGTGTAACTTTAAAGCCTCTTGTTATTGGCTCACCCAGTGTGTTCAGCTAGCTCCCAGTAGTGCATTGCTTCTGTATTCTTCAACAAAGGCTACCAAGAGAACAGAGCAAATTTTTAAATAAAAAGTAGATTTGGAATTTGTTTAAAATGACATGCTCAATCTGAATCATGAAAGTTTTAAGGGCCAAAAAAGAGCATGTAATTTTACAACTATCAACCCTGCTCTACTGTGTGTTTAAACCCAGAAAACATGAAAAGACCCTTTACACAAACAGGAGCAAGCTGGAGTAGGTATACGTCGGTATTTTCCTAAAACTTTGGGGCTTGGTTAGGAGTCTGAAAATCAGAGCAATGTTATTTAAATTCAAGCAAAACTATACATTTATAAAAACAAACAAAAAACAACAGTATGGGCTATATAAATGGATCATCTACAAAACATTTATGCAAATAAAAATTGAGTGTATAATGTTCCTTTAAAGGGACACTGAACCCACATTTTTTTCTTTCATGATTCAGATAGAGCATGCCATTTTAAGCAACTTTCTAATTTACTACACTAAAAGTATTAACAGCGCAGCTAGGTAGAGTGGTGGATGTAAATTTATAAGCGTTGGAAAAGGAGAGATAAGAAATATAGCAAATAGCTACGAGTAATTCTAAGTTGTAAGATTATGAAATTAATATTGCCACAATAATAAATCAATAAACACTAGTAAACCAATCAAAATATTCGTACACATTCATAAATACATTTGTTAAAAGGAGCAAAAAAATAAAAAAATAAAAAACACAGGTAAATAAAAAACACAGGTAAATAAAAATACTGATGAGTTTTTTTGGAATGATATTACCCACTGCAGGGAAGTGGTCTTAGGAGTACACACGTATGGCAATGTTAGTTGCAAGGATTTTTATGTTGCCAACTCCTATTCACAGATTTTTTTTACTCCTATTATCATTTTTTCTTTGTTCTCTTGCTATCTTTATTTGAAAAAGAATGCATCTAAGCTTTTTTTTGGTTCAGTTCTCTGGACAGCATTTTTTTATTGGTGGATGAATTTATCCACCAATCAGCAAGAACAACCCAGGTTGTTCACCAAAAATGGGCCGGCATCTAAACTTACATTCTTGCATTTCAAATAAAGATACCAAGAGAATTAAGAAAATGTGATAATAGGAGTAAATTAGAAAGTTGCTTAAAATTTCATGCTCTGTCTGAATCACAAAAGAAAAAATTTGGGTTCAGTGTCCCTTTAAGTTTCCCTAGCAGGAATATATCTGTTTTTAGAAGGTTCTGAAACTCTAACGTTTAGTAATGAAGACATCAGGTTGCCAAACAGTTGTGGCTGGTTGCAAAAGTATTTTTTACATTTCTCTCTTTCTGCTTTTCAGAACCAAATGGTTGTGCTTGTAGCTCACAGGGCAATGGTCTTGTTTTGTAGAAGCTTTACAGTCACATTTGTTAGACCTGGCTATTGGTTATAATAATATTAATATAGAGGTTACTTAAAGGGACATTGTCATGTCAAGCTCTAATTTGTTAGTTCGTTAGGACAGTAATGGAAACAGTTATAGGGGCACTCAAGTCAAAATAAACTTTTATGATTCAGATAGAGCATGTAGACACTTAACAATTTACTTACATGATCAAAATTAGCTTTGTATATTCACACTTCCTGGGGAACAAGATCCTTTTAAGCACGTGCACAAGCTCACAGGGTATACTAGTCTGTGATTGGCTGAAAAACGGTAGAAAAAATAAAATGTCAGAAAAAAAAATCTACTGCATATTTGAAATTGAGAGTAGATGTTAAATCGTTGTCTTTTTATTAACTTGTTAATTATGCAATTGTACTGCACTGAGTGGTCCTTATCCTCTGTGTGTCCCACCCCTGACGTTCTGCTTAGGAGCTATGAACATTGCAGAGACAAATTTTGCATCATTGATGCTAGCTTACTGTGGGCCAGATTACAAGTGGAGCGGTATTTAACACTCCTGCTCGAGCACTAACTCCTATAGAAGTAAGCTTTTTGCGCGCCTCAGGTAGCACTCATATTACAAGTTGAAAGTAAACTGTTTTTTGCTGGTGTGCTAACCCGATGTAGAAAAATGAACTTAAAATATTGTGTGTGCGATAACGTATTCCCCAAACAAAAACAAAAAACTAACACCCTACGTGCACACAAACGCGATCGTATATTCTCAAGCGCACTAACCCGTCATGAAAATATGCAGCTTTCACATTCCAGTGATCATCACATAGCTGAATAGGTTCTATTTATTGATAAATACATATTTTCTACATATATCTGATGGTATTTTACTACAATATATATCTGTTTCTCTCTATATATTATATTTAGACATGTATATGTATCTCAATACTAAAGCCCTTTGCCTGATTTGTTTGTCTAACACCTGAGACCTCATATCTTTGAGCCCTTATAACTTTTATGTGCAATATTTTTTTGAATATGTTTTATTAGATGGTGTCATTATGAGCGTAACTGTGTAATGTATTTATGTGTTTTATGCAACTTTTTTGATTTGCAACACAGTTAACCCGAGCTCTGAGGACGGATTAATCGCTCTAGTGTAAATCGCAATTGCACGCAAACGATCGCGTTTACTTTCAACTTGTAATACGAGCGGTTAACCCGACGCGAGCAAACACCCACATTAAACCCCATTTTGCTCTCGTAATCTGGCCCTTTGTGTGTAACTCCTTTTGTACAGAGTAAACAAATCCCTTTTATAAAAGCATTGTGAACTTGAGATAAATAAATATCTTTATCTCAGGGCCGTATGCTCAGGAGTGTGCACGTTACTGGAGCACTAGCTGGTAGCACTAGTTCCAATAAAAAACATCATGGGGACAAAGCAGATTTGATAATAGAAGTCAATTGGAAACTTTTTTTTAAAACTGTAGCCTCTGTCTGAATCACTAAATAAAATGTGTGGGCTTCATATCAATTTAAGCATAGAGAAATAAATAACAAACAATAAATGTCTCAGTGTAAGGAGCATTACTAACTACAGTAACACCATATCCCTGGTTGAAGAATTTAACCCTTTCGTGTCAGGGTTAAAGTGCCTACATCGGAACAACTGTTCCGATGTAGACAAATTGAAACTACGATCGCGAGATTTCAATTATTGGATCGCATCTGGGGGGCGTCCCTACAACCCTAGGAACGCCCCCAAAACCGCAATCAAGTCCTGACAGCACAGAAGGCTACAGGACAGCCGTTAGCTATGACGTTCTATTCCGTCATAACGGCTTTAAAGCCCAGCCTAATTATGACGGAATAGAACGGCATAACAGCTTTAAAAGGTTAAAGAGAATAGTTACTTGGTCTGCTCTGCTGCACCCACTTATGGACAGATGTTAATAAGGTGTCTGACTGTTTGGACTGATCTAATCAATACGTTTGTAGCTTGTAGCAGGGTCAGCAAACCCGCATCATATGAAAGGCACTGCAGTCTCTGTGAGACTGGAACATTTTTTTTAGTATAGATAAGAGGGATATAAAATAAATAACGACTGTACGCTGCTTAATCGTTTATATATTCTTAATGAAATATTTGATGGACAATTAGATTTGATTTTAATGTCTATTTATATTTGGATTACACAAGACATGATAGAGTTGTGGTTCTATAGCTGAGGCTGCCATCTAGTGCTCAGTAACTAAACTACATTCCTTACATTCATATTAGTCTAAAAAACAAACAGTTCTGATCAGGGATCTAATGATCATGGAAGATGATATTATTTTATAACAGCATTGTTAGGTGGTTTAGCGTGCACAGGAGAAGGCAAACCTTTAGAAACGGACTCAAATTCATTTTCTGACTTTTTTTTTTAACAGTGGTTAAGAGAATAACAAGGAGCATTGGAAAAATTAAAGGGACAGTCTAGTATAAATTAAACTTTCATTATTCAGATAGGACTTTTCATTTTAATCAACTCTCCAATTTACTTTTATCATCAAATTTGCTTTTTTCTCTTGGTTTTCTTAGTTTAAACTAAACATAGGCAGGCTCATGTGCTAATTTCTATGCCTTTGAGGGCCGCCTCTTATCACAGGCTTTTTAAATCTCTTTTTAACACAAAGAGACAGAAAGTACACGTGGGCCATATAGATAACACCGTGTTCAGGCACAGGGGGTTATTTAAGATTTAGCACAAAACAATGATAAATTTAAGACAATAGATAATAAACAGTCACAGTCATGTGATCAGGGGGCTGGAAGAAGGTTCCTAGATACAAGGTAATCACAGAGGTAAAAAGTATATTAATATAACAGTGTTGGTTGTGCAAAACTAGGGAATGGGTAATAAAGGGATTATCTATCTTTTAAAACAATAACAATCTATGGTAGACTGTCCCTTTAAGTGATGTTATTCATTACAGCTGTTTATTATTGCACTATTGCTAGCTGGTGATTGGTGTCTTTGCTACACACGTGTCTCTTGTTATTGGCTCATCAGATGTGTTCAGCTAGCTCCCAGTAGTGCATTGCAGCCCTGTACCTTACTTTAACTATTTGTTTAAACCATTTACAGGAATTAAACACACAGGGGTCGATCAAAATCCTTAAAGGGACAGTCAACACTAGAATTTTTGTTGTTTTTAAAGTTAATCACTTAATTACCCATTCCCCAGTTTTGCATAACCAATGCAGTTATACTAATACACTTTTTACCTCTGTGATTATCTTGTATCTAAGCCTCTGCAGACTGCCCCCTCATTTCAGTTCTTTTGACAGACTTATATTTTAGCCAATCAGTGCTCACTCCTCGGTAAATTCACGTGCATGAGCTCAATGTTATCTATATGAAACACATGAAGTAACGCCCTCTAATGGTGAAAAACTGTCAAAATGCTTTTAGATTAGAGGCGGCCTTCAAGGTCTAAGAGCGCGCAGGAGCAGGTGGGACTGGGACCGCTACACTACAAAAAAGTGTGAGGGAGGGGGGGGGGGATAAATGTTTGGAAAGGGATCTGGTGGGGGAGGGGGGAGTGCATTGAGGCGGGGCAGCTACACTACATAAAATTGGGGTTTTATTTATTTTCAAAAAAAGGTATTTTTTTTAACAAACTGGGTACTGGCAGACAGCTGCTAGTATCCAAGATGGCGGAACCTAGATAGAGAGGGGGGGGGGTTAGAGAGCTGTTTGGGCGGGATCAGGTAGGTTGGGGGCTAAGGGGGGGATCCTACACAGCAGAATATGTATTATTATTTTTTTATTAATTAAAAAAAAAAAAAAAGCCTTTTATTTTAGTACTGGCAGACTTTCTGCCAGTACTTAAGATGGCTGTGACAATTGTGAGGTGGGGGAGGGAAGAGAGCTGCTTGAGGGGGTCAGGGAGGGATCAGGGGGTGGGATGTGTCAGGTGGGAAGCTGATCTCTACACTAAAGCTAAAATTAACCCTACAAGCCACCTAATTAAACCCTTCACTGCTGTGCATAACACAAGTGTGGTGTGCAGCGGAATTTAGCGGCCTTCTAATTACCAAAAAGCAATGCCAAAGCCATATATGTCTGCTAATTCTGAACAAAGGGGATCCTGACTGGGGTGGGGTCTGTCTTTTCAAATATTGCTATTTACCTAGATAAGATACTTAGACCCTTTGTGGAAAAATCCAACTCTTTTATCAAAGTCACAGGAGACTTTCTGGGTAAAGTGCGAGATTTGAACCTGCCTACTAAGAAATTCATCCTTTATAGTTTGGACGTAACTAGTTTACATACATCAATCCCCCACTCCAGTGGTTTAGGGGTTATAAACAAAATATTAATGCAATCCAAACTATATGGACAATCAGAATGTGATTTTATAGTACAGCTATTGGAAATGATCCTGTATCAAAATTACTTTCTCTTCCAGGATCAGTTTTACCTGCAGTTAAAAGGCACTGCTATGGGTTTCAAAGTCGCTCCAACCTATGCAAATTTTGAGGAACTTTTTGTCTATGAGAATTGTCTGTTTAATCAATGTGGTGCACCAGGTGGCGCTACATTGATGATATTTTCGGCATATGGTTGGGCGACGTTGGAACCCTATCGGAATTTGTATCTCAACTTAATGAAGCTACTGACCATATTAAATTCACTCTGTAATATAGTGAGGAGGGGATTCATTTCCTTGACACCGGGGTATATAAAGATGATTAGGGTATACAAATAGATTTATATACAAGAAAAGTATAGATCGTAACAATCTGTTGCATTTTGATAGTGCCCACCCTGCAGCCCTCAAAAAATCTTTGCCCAGGAGTCAGCTTCTTCTAGTGGGCAGGATTGTGACCAAAAAAGACAAACTGAAATGTAGACTACATGAAATGGCAGATTTGTTTAAAGAGGGGGGTTACCCAGATGATTTAATTCCGGAGAAGACTAAGCACATTTTGGAATTGTATGATAACCTGTTAACAAATGAGAGAAATACCAGACAGGGTGTTAAAGATTAAGGGAGATTACTCTTTGTATCCCAATATAATAGACAGAGTGGAAAATTAATGCACTTAATGCACAAACATTGGGATATATTAAAATTGAGTAATCCCCATGTTGCAGAATTTCAGAAACCACCAATGGCGGCTTACAAGAGAGCAAAACATTTGAGGGATCTTCTTATTAAATCAGATATAGGGAGTGAAAGAATAGCGAAACAAACTTTTTTTTAGGTCCCAATAGAAATGGATGCTTCCCATGCAATTGCAACAACCTAATTGATGGTAATAACTTTTCCACCCCAGAACAGGTAAAAATACTCTGTCAGGATTTCTAACATGTAATACAGAATATGTTATAGATATATTAAAATGCCCATGTTCCAGATTATATGTAGGCAAAACTACCAGGAGGATCCGTGATCGCATCACGGAACACAAGTCCAACATTAGGACTGAATTCTAAATCCCCAGTAGCCTGCCATTTTATAGAAGCTGGCCATGTAGTAAATCAATCAACATATTCAGTTTGAGAGGAGAGGGGGGATAGGGAGACGTTTTGGATATACCAATTAGAAACAAAAGGCCCTTTTGGCATGAATAAAGATTGGGATCTA
>NW_026511601.1:22500-42664 GCF_027579735.1 Bombina bombina
GATTTGCTGCAGGGCCAGGAGTCTAATGAGGGCTTGCAACTGACAGAGGTATTGAGGCCTTGGTTCACGTGTATGGCTAATGTATGTATGGCTGATGGGCTTCAGGGCCAGGGGTTTAATGAGTGTTTGTAGCTGACCTAGATATTGAAGCCTTTGGTTCACGTATGTGGCTAATGTAGGTCTATGGCTAATGAATGGATATGGCTGATGGGCTTCAGGGCCAGGGATCTAACGAGGGCTTGTAGCTCACAGAGGTATTGAGGCCTTGGGGTCAGATCTGTGGCTAATGTATTTATATGGCTTATTTGCTGCAGGGCCAGGGGTCTAATGAGGGCTTGTAGCTGACAGAGGTATTGAGGCCTTGGGTCATGTGTATGGCTAATGTATGTATATGGCTGATGGGCTTCAGGACCAGGGGTCTAATAAAGGCTTGTAGCTGACAGAGGTATTGAGGCCTTTGGGTTACGTATGTGGCTAATGTAGGTCTATGGCTAATGAATGGATATGGCTGATGGACTGCAGGGCCAGGGGTCTAATAAAGGCTTGTAACTAACAGAGGTATTGAGGCCTTTGGGTCACGTCTGTGGCTATTGTATGGATATTGCTGATGTGCTTCAGGGCCAGGGATCTAACAAGGGCTTGTAGCTGACAGGGGTATTGAGGCCTTGGGTCATGTGTATGGCTAATGTATGTATATGGCTGATGGGCTTCAGGACCAGGGGTCTAATAAAAGCTTGTAGCTGACAGAGGTATTGAGGCCTTTGGGTCACGTCTGTGGCTAATGTATGGATATTGCTGATGTGCTTCAGGGCCAGGGATCTAACAAGGGCTTGTAGCTGACAGGGGTATTGAGGCCTTGGGGTCACGTCTGTGGCTAATGTATGGATAATGCTGATGGGCTTCAGGGCCAGGGGTGTAATGAGGGCTTGTAGCTGACAGAGGTATTGAGGCCTTTGGGTTACGTATGTGGCTAATGTAGGTCTATGGATAATGAATGGATATGGTTGATGGACTGCAGGGCCAGGGGTCTAATAAAGGCTTGTAACTAACAGAGGTATTGAGGCCTTTGGGTCACGTCTGTGGCTAATGTATGTCTATGGCTGATGGGCTTCAGGCCTGGGGTTTAATGAGTGTTTGTAGCTGACAGAGATATTGAGGCCTTTGGTTCACGTATGTGGCTAATGTAGGTCTATGGCTAATGAATGGATATGGCTGATGGGCTTCAGGGCCAGAGATCTAACGAGGGCTTGTAGCTGACAGAGGTATTGAGGCCTTGGGGTCACGTCTGTGGCTAATGTATGTCTATGGCTGATGGGCTTCAGGGCCAGGGGTTTAATGAGTGTTTGTAGCTGACAGAGGTATTGAGGCCTTGGGGTCACGTCTGTGGCTAATGTATGTATATGGCTGATTTGCTGCAGGGCCAGGAGTCTAATGAGGGCTTGCAACTGACAGAGGTATTGAGGCCTTGGGGTCAGATCTGTGGCTAATGTATTTTTATGGCTTATATGCTGCAGGGCTAGGGGTCTAATGAGGGCTTGTAGCTGACAGAGGTATTGAGGCCTTGGGGTCACGTCTGTGGCTAATGTATGGATATTGCTGATGGGCTTCAGTGCCAGGGGTGTAATGAGGGCTTGTAGCTGACAGTGGTATTGAGGCCTTGGGTCACATGTATGGCTAATGTATGTATATGGCTGATGGGCTTCAGGGCCAGGGGTCTAATAAAGGCTTGTAGCTGACAGAGGTATTGAGGCCTTTGGGTTACGTATGTGGCTAATGTAGGTCTATGGCTAATGAATGGATATGACTGATGGACTGCATGGCCAGGGGTCTAATAAAGGCTTGTAACTAACAGAGGTATTGAGGCCTTTGGGTCACGTCTGTGGCTAATGTATGGATATTGCTGATGTGCTTCAGGGCCAGGGATCTAACGAGGGCTTGTAGCTGACAGAGGTGTTGAGGCCTTGGGGTCACGTCTGTGGCTAATGTATGTCTATGGTTGATGGGCTTCAGGTCCAAGGGTGTAATGAGGTCTTGTAGCTGACAGAGGTACTGAGGCTTTTGGGAAAATAAAGGAAAAATAAAGGAATGACATAGCCAGGGGTCTTATCTGATATTTGTTCTTAATAATATGCTGGTGTCACTTTGTAGTAGACAGATTTCATAAAATGCTGCAGAGCCCTTGTAATCTTAGAGCAAAAAGACAGAGTAATAGTCTGTAATGTTTGCATCTCTCTTATGTGCTTGTAACTGTCACACAAGCCTGTCCTGTTACTGTCTCACTGCCCTTCTGTCTGTGCATCACACAAGCCTGTCCTGTCACAATCTCACTGCCCTTCCGTCTGGGCATCACACGCAGGTTTGACCTGATTGTAATCACTGGAGTTATTTGGATACTGGATAGGACCGTGAGTTTGGCGCTGGACAGCTAAACCAAGTAATTGTTCATTTTTTCTTAAAAGGGAAGAGTCAACAGCTGCATTCATTACTTTTGGGAAATACAGAACCTGGCCACCAGGAGGAGGCAAAGACACCCCAGCCAAATGCTTAAATACCTCTCCCACTTCCCTCATCCCCCAGTCAATCTTTGCCTTTTGTCACACTAGGTTGGCAGAGAAGTGTCAGAAGTTTGACATAATCTCTTATGGAGGTTAGTACTCTTCGCAATGGGATTGGAGTTATAAGTAATCCTGTCAGCCTCTCAGTGGGAACATGGGTGAAAGTTAGAGTCCGGAGATGCAGAGGGAGTTCTTCTGCGAAACCATCCAGACTCATATTAACAGCTCCTTGGTAATCCGCGTTGACGAGTTTAGCTGCTTACCTTTCTTCACTCAAGTCCATGTCAGAAGCGAGGCTACTATCTGTCACACTTGAAGGGCAGTGTTCTTGTTCCACGGCGAAGATTCCGGTAAGATCGTTTCATTTTATTCGATATGTGAATGTAATGTTAAGGTAGGGTCCCAGTGGGACTCCTTTTATCTTAATAAATAATCATGGGTTAATATCTCCTGAGGTGGGTTATTGAACAGGGGGGACTTTTAATCATGTTTGTTATATGGTTCTATCTGCAAATATGTATCTATACTAAGGGTCACGGCCTTTACGGAACAAAACGGCCTTCTTTTAATGACGCAATCTTTTTAGATTGTGCGCCCTTTTCGTGACTGGCACGGTGCACCTCGTGACGGGTGCGGTTGCGTTGTTAATTTCGTATGCTGACTGTGTGTGTCCGAGAGAGTCTTGCTCGTGCGTTGTCTGGTTCACAGGAGGTGGTGAGTGCCCCAGCCATTGGGGGTGTTAAAGGGTGCTGGTTAGTTTTTTGTCATTTTTGTAATCCCAAGATTATGGAAGATTCTGATATGCGAGACATGGATGCCTCCGATACGGAGGATGTGTCTTGTGATGTATATGAAATGGCCCGGGTAATCACTGCCCATCAGTTATGTTCTGATTGCCATTCTAGAGTACTCTCTTCTCCCAAAGCAGGGAGCTTAGAGTTCGTTGAGCCCTCCACCTCCGAGGTTTCAATGACCCGTGAAGCGAGTGCCCCAGTCCATTTCCCGGCTAAGCAAACAGGTGTCCCTATGGCCTTTACTCCTTCTCCGGAGGGTGGCTTGTTTCCTCCAGAGGTTACGGCTCGGTTCCGCATGGCCATTTCTATAGCGCTGAATCATTTATATCTCCCAAGTGAAATATTTCTAAGATACTGTCCATGTACCGTTAACCAGGGCTCGTCGAGCGTGGGATCGCCCGATTCAGTTCGGCCTTCTGGGGAAGCGTTGGCCCCTGAGGCTTCAGGGGCTCCTATATCGGGGCCAGGGTCTTCAGTTGATCCGGCGAGGGATGATTTTGCCTTCCGTTATAGGCTGGCTCACCTTCATGTTCTTTTAAGACGTTTTGGCAATGTTGAAGGATCCGAGGCCTTAGAAGCTGGATGGCAAAAGGGATAGGACGTTTGGGAATAAAGCCAATCTCCTTAACGTCGCAGTTTTTCTTTTCCTTTATGTTTTGCGGTTCCAGTTCTGAGCTTGGCTGAATGGGGCTTTTAATCGGCTGGTCCCGTTGTCGCCCTCATTCACCTTGGGCGTTCACCCGATGGGTGCTGCCTTCATTTTAATTTTAGATCCGGATGGATGTGTTTAATTTGTTTTTTTCTTAAGCTCATGTCTGTTAAAATTTTGTTTTTATGAACGTTCTTCTCTTGAACGGATACTTGCGATTTAGGTTGCGTGGGCACTTCCTCGGAAGTTGTGCACTTGTTGAATAATAGAATTATGTTTTTCTAGTTCAGGCATGTTCTTCCTCTGCTCAGAGTTGTGATACTCTAAGAGCTGGTGCAGGGTTTCCCTGCCTTCTGTGGGGAGCTGCGAAGCTCCAGCTTTTGCCTGCTTAAAGAAGATTCTTGGAAGATAGATCCTTCAAGGATCTCCAGCTGTTTTCTCTTCCAATACCCTTGGTCTGACCATGGTCTCAACGTTCGGGTGTCTTTACGTCCTTGTTGCAACTCTAACCTTGGGGCTTGTCAGTGCAGAGGCGAGGTCGGTTACATAGGGCCGCATTTCTGGGGTCAGGTAGTTGACCATTTATTCTTGATGCTCCGTTAGGGGCTTCGTGGGCGGTGTTTTATGTTTTGATTCTCTGGGATGGCGAGCAGGGTACTTGGTTCTCATTCACCTTCGGGTGTTGGTTGCTACCTTGTCTCTGTGTGTAACACATGTTGACGCTTGCCTACGAGATTTCTTTGAGATCCAAGTGCCTTGGGTGCTGAATCTTATCTTAGACCGTTAAAGAGTCCTTTTTGACTCTTGGGTTTGATGCTATTGCTAGATCGCCAAGTCTAAAGACTTTAGATGCTCTCCTCCTTTGTAGGAGGCAGCTTAGGGTTCTTCTGGAAGTTGGATATTCGATCGATTTCTTTTTCGAGGACCCTGACCTAGGTCTGTGTCTCTCCTTGGATGGGTGTGGACGGTTTGATTTCACACTAGATGTTTGGGGTCCCAAAGACCTCTTTCCGTAGGGGTTGGGGCTCTGTGAGAGATGCCTATCTGTCTGTGGCTTAGGCTTTAGGTCCTTCTGACGGTTCCCTACTGGTCTTCTGGCGTATTTACGCTGTTCCTGTAGACTCCAGGTATCTTCAACTGGGTTGGCGATATGGCTGAGGGGTCTCACCTGGTAGGGTGGTTTTCCGTTGTTTAATTCCCTTCTCTTCTAGAGCGGGGGTTGGGTTCTCCGGGTTCTGAGTTACCTTTAGCATTTGGAGCGACCTGTGGGTTCTTGGTATCTTGCTTTGTAAGGGTCTTTTCCCTTCTGGTGTTTCAGAATCCTGGAAGGGGAGTTGCGATGTAGTGACTGGTTCCTCTGTTCCTGCAGCTGGAGGCTGAGGGTTTGATCCCTATGGGTCTCCTGCTATATGTTGGATTCTGATATATGGATGATGAGAGTCTGAAGGCCTTCTTCCCTTGGGAAGTGTTCCTTGTTTTTAGAGAAGACAGCTGTGTAGGGGGTTTTGTACCCAAGCACAATGTCTATCCTGACTCATGGTAGCATGCCGTTTGTAGTAACGGTCAGCGGTCTAACCGGGGGCTTTGTTCCTTCATTGACCCTTCCTTTCTCTTCCGGAAGTCTGGGACTATTGTCTTTGGTCTTTGACTATCCTTTGTGCTAGGACCATTATCTTAGAGGGAAGATTGGGGGTCGGTTACTCTGTGCAGAGTTGACCGTTTCCTTTAGAGTCGGTTTCTCCTTTGTGGGAGGTCTTTGGTTGTCCTCCTTTTTTCCAATGGCGTCTGGTGCTGGGAGGGGGCGCTCCTGAGAGCCCAATATTCGGAGGGCTTTGAGCCCTTGGAAGGTTTACAGCTGAATCCAGCGACAGCTATTGCACTTTGAGGGTGTAACCAGCTACAGCTAATTGCACTTTGACTGGGTTTTAGCAAGCTTTGAAACGCCTTTCAGTGTTTGGATTTAGCAACGGTGAGTCAGCTTTCTACTGGAAGCTGGTCATTGGGAGTTCCTGTTCTGACGGTTGATGTTCTTTTTGGTGAACTCTTTACTAGCTGCTGGGATAGTTATCCTATTTTTACTGTTTCTCCTGTCTAGCTTGCAGGTCTAGATCTGTTATGAGGCCACAGGGAACTCATGTTTTTCCTGGAGTACCTTAGGGTATGGTACAGGTTCAGGGATATGAGGGTGTTCCTCAAGTCCTTTTTGGGACATGTTTCCTTGTGTATGGATCTCTTTTTCTTTGGTCCTTGTGTTTCTAGGGAGTTTGTCTCCCTGGGCGTGGTTATTGTACGACAACCTTGGGTTGTTCTATGTTGTGCAGAGTGAAATGATCCTTTGGGTTTTTCCTGAGAATTTGTTCTCCTTTTTGGGGGCAGATGACGGTCCTTGTCTTGGCCGGGTACCTTCATGGGAGTCGTGATCCGAGGGGCTGACTCCTCAGAGGTTGTTTGGGCTTGACGGACTCTGAGACTGAGTGGTTTAGTTTGGCTTCGCTGGTGGTGTACTTAATGTGCAGTTAACTGGACTTCAAATTTTCACCCGTGTCGTCTATACTTTTTTAGGGTGTCGAGTAATCAGGCTGTGGTGCCTTCCGAAGGGGCCGCCTTTTTTACCCACCCGTTGTTTGCATTCAGTGTCCTCTAGCTTGGGTATTGTTTTCCCAAAAGTGAACACAACTGTGGCTGCTGAAGGGAAGAGTCCCTAGCTCCCGCCGTGTTTATCTATGAGGCGGCTGTAATTTTTTGTTCTTCTGGCACTTTTTTTTTTTCACCCTGATATTTCTCTTACTGTTCCTTGTTCCCTTGGCAGAATGACTGGGGGATGAGGGAAGTGGGGGAGGTATTTAAGCCTTTGGCTGGGGTGTCTTTGCCTCCTCCTGGTGTTCAGGGTTTGTTTTTCCCAAAAGTACCAAATGCAGCTGTGGACTCTTCCCTTCAGAAGAAAATGAAATTATCAGGTAAACATATTTTATGTTTCTGCATTAGGTCAGCATATAAACTCACCATAACACATTACCCGCACCGTGTTCTCTCTTACCTACAGATTACTTGCTGTCTAACAACCATGTGAATTCCATCATCGTGCACAAGTTTGACTTTTCGGATGAAGAGATCATGGCTTATTATATTTACTTCCTGAAAACGCTGTCTCTGAAACTCAACAATCACACTGTGCATTTTTTTTACAATGAGGTGCGTATCTGTCATTGATTTCTGTGCACAATTTAGCAATACAGCAGGCTGCTCAATGAGTTCTGTGCTTTATTTGCAACTCCATATTTGCTCTGCATGCGTAGGACGTAATTATATGATAATAAATTTGTAGCACTTTTTTTTACTATCCAAAGGAAATAAATAAAATGTTGTATTAGTAAAAGGAACATTCAGATCCTAATAAAAAGGACCACTCAATGCAGTACAATTGCAAGATTAGCAAGTACGTAATAAAAACACAATGCAATAACTTACTCTGAATTTCAAATAAGCAGTAGATTTTTATTTCTGACAAATTTTATTTTTCTCCCATTTTCTGGCCCCTGTATCATGTGACAAACATCAGCCAATCACAGACAAGTAAACGTATACCCTGTGAGCTTGTGCACATGCTCAATAGGATCTTGTTCCCCAGAGAGTGTGCATATAAAAAGACTGAGCAAAATTTGATAATGGAAGTAAATTGGAAAGTGACTTAAAACTTTTGCTCTATCTGAATAATAAAAGTTTATTTTGACTTGAGTGTCCCTTTAAAGGGACATTGTAGTACACAAATGAAATGCGTTAATTGTTTATAGAATGTAATTATAGCTCTATCAACCCTGCAAATGGGTTATAGTACTGCTTGGGAGTTGCAGAGAATTGCTAGTCCCAAGCAGGAAGCAGCCGATAACCCAATCAGAAGCGGCGGTCACACAACCCACCAATCACCTGTGCCTGCTAAAGACAAGTACTCTGCGGCTTCCAAAATATGCTTTAACTATGTGTTTATCTTCTTTGTGGATCCAAAGATTATTCATCCTGAAATATAGATTAGCTATATTTATATATTAGCTATTTATTATATAGCAAGATGCTGTATATTCATGGTTGTGATGTCTAATTATATAGCAAGATGCTGTATACTCATGGCTGTAATGTCTAATTATATAGCAAGATGCTGTATATTCATGGCTGTAATGTCTAATTATATAGCAATATACTGTATATTCATGGTTGTAATGTCTAATTATATAGCAAGATGCTGTATATTCATGGTTGTAATGTGTAATTATATAGCAAGATGCTGTATATTCATGGTTGTAATGTCTAATTATATAGCAAGATGCTGTATATTCATGGCTGTAATGTGTAATTATATAGCAATATACTGTATATTCATGGTTGTAATGTCTAATTATATAGCAAGATGCTGTATATTCATGGTTGTAATGTGTAATTATATAGCAAGATGCTGTATATTCATGGCTGCAATGTCTAATTATATAGCAAGATGCTGTATATTCATGGCTGTAATGTCTAATTATATAGCAATATGCTGTATATTCATGGCTATAATGTGTAATTATATAGCAATATACTGTATATTCATGGTTGTAATGTCTAATTATATAGCAAGATGCTGTATATTCATGGCTGTAATGTGTAATTATATAGCAAGATGCTGTATATTCATGGCTGTAATGTGTAATTATATAGCAAGATGCTGTATATTCATGGCTGTACTGTCTAATTATATAGCAATATTCTGTATATTAATGGCTGCAATGTCTAATTATATAGCAAGATGCTGTATATTCATGGTTGTAATGTCTAATATAGCAAGATGCTGTATATTCATGGCTGCAATGTCTAATTATATAGCAATATGCTGTATATTAATGGCTGCAATGTCTAATTATATAGCAAGATGCTGTATATTCATGGTTGTGATGTCTAATATAGCAAGATGCTGTATATTCATGCCTGTAATGTGTAATTATATAGCAAGATGCTGTATATTCATGGTTGTAATGTGTAATTATATAGCAAGATGCTGTATATTCATGGCTGTAATGTCTAATTATATAGCAAGATGCTGTATATTCATGGCTATAATGTGTAATTATATAGCAAGATGCTGTATATTCATGGTTGTAATGTGTAATTATATAGCAAGATGCTGTATATTCATGGCTGTAATGTCTAATTATATAGCAAGATGCTGTATATTCATGGCTATAATGTGTAATTATATAGCAAGATGCTGTATATTCATGGTTGTAATGTGTAATTATATAGCAAGATGCTGTATATTCATGGCTGTAATGTCTAATTATATAGCAAGATGCTGTATATTCATGGCTATAATGTCTAATTATATAGCAAGATGCTGTATATTCATGGCTATAATGTGTAATTATATAGCAAGATGCTGTATATTCATGGCTATAATGTGTAATTATATAGCAAGATGCTGTATATTCATGGCTATAATGTGTAATTATATAGCAAGATGCTGTATATTCATGGCTGTAATGTGTAATTATATAGCAAGATGCTGTATATTCATGGTTGTAATGTGTAATTATATAGCAAGATGCTGTATATTCATGGTTGTGATGTCTAATTATATAGCAAGATGCTGTATATTCATGGCTGTAATGTGTAATTATATAGCAAGATGCTGTATATTCATGGCTATAATGTGTAATTATATAGCAAGATGCTGTATATTCATGGTTGTAATGTGTAATTATATAGCAAGATGCTGTATATTCATGGCTATAATGTCTAATTATATAGCAAGATGCTGTGTATTCATGGCTGTAATGTGTAATTATATAGCAAGATGCTGTATATTCATGGCTATAATGTCTAATTATATAGCAAGATGCTGTATATTCATGGCTATAATGTGTAATTATATAGCAAGATGCTGTATATTCATGGTTGTAATGTGTAATTATATAGCAAGATGCTGTATATTCATGGTTGTAATGTGTAATTATAAAGCAAGATGCTGTATATTCATGGCTGTAATGTGTAATTATATAGCAAGATGCTGTATATTCATGGCTGTAATGTGTAATTATATAGCAAGATGCTGTATATTCATGGCTATAATGTCTAATTCTATAGCAAGATGCTGTATATTCATGGTTGTGATGTCTAATTATATAGCAAGATGCTGTATATTCATGGCTATAATGTCTAATTATATAGCAAGATGCTGTATATTCATGGCTGTAATGTGTAATTATATAGTGAGATGCTGTATATTCATGTGTGTAATGTGTAATTATATAGCGAGATGCTGTATATTCATGGCTGTAATGTGTAATTATATAGCAAGATGCTGTATATTCATGGCTGTAATGTGTAATTATATAGCAAGATGCTGTATATTCATGGCTATAATGTCTAATTCTATAGCAAGATGCTGTATATTCATGGTTGTGATGTCTAATTATATAGCAAGATGCTGTATATTCATGGCTGTAATGTGTAATTATATAGTGAGATGCTGTATATTCATGTGTGTAATGTGTAATTATATAGTGAGATGCTGTATATTCATGTGTGTAATGTGTAATTATATAGCAAGATGCTGTATATTCATGGCTGTAATGTGTAATTATATAGCAAGATGTTGTATATTCATGGTTGTGATGTCTAATTATATAGCAAGATGCTGTATATTCATGGTTGTGATGTCTAATTATATAGCAAGATGCTGTATATTCATGGTTGTCATGTCTAATTATATAGCAAGATGCTGTATATTCATGGCTGTAATGTGTAATTATATAGCAATATGCTGTATATTCATGGCTGTAATGTGTAATTATATAGCAAGATGCTGTATATTCATGGCTGTAATGTCTAATTATATAGCAAGATGCTGTATATTCATGGCTATAATGTCTAATTATATAGCAAGGTGCTGTATATTCATGGCTATAATGTGTAATTATATAGCAAGATGCTGTATATTCATGGCTGTAATGTCTAATTATATAGCAAGATGCTGTATATTCATGGCTGTAATGTCTAATTATATAGCAAGATGCTGTATATTCATGGCTGTAATGTCTAATTATATAGCAAGATGCTGTATATTCATGGCTTAGGAGGAACAGGTATAGAGTGAGTGCACCTAGTGTGTGTATATTTAGAGATAAATAATTTTTATCTAAAGAAAATAGTTTTTGTAACCACGCTCTGTACCCTACAATTATTGACAGTTGTTCCTTCAAACGACTGTCTAGAGATGAAATGTGAATTAACCAAGGTGAGGGGAGCTGACAGTGTGGGTTAAGAGAGTTGTATCTAAGTGTTTATCACAATGTGTATTATCACAGTATTATTACAAAATAAAATAAAAAATAATTAAGCTTATATACAGATTGTATTTATTTAAAACACTTTAAAACAAGTTGAATATAAGTATAGAGCTCTAATACTTTAAAACATTAAAAACAGTGTACAATTATATAAGGACAACATTGGAGATTTATGAGCAGTCTTTTTGATTTGTTTTCAATTTGTTCATATAATTTGATCATATAATTTGATTGATTTCGTGTTTCGTTTAGAAAGTTTTTATATGAATGTTCTACTTTTACTCACGTTTTAGTCCTGAATAAAAAACTTTTTAAAGATGGCCTTAGTATATGTCCAGGATAGGCCGTTGAGGAGACAAAGGAAATAGGTGACTGTCTTATGTTTAAGACGCTCCTTCTCTAAAAAGGGCAGAATTGGCAACTTATGTAAGGAAAAGTTGTAACGTTGTTTCTATTTTAGAAGATTCTTTTCTTTTCGTTCCAATTCTTAGATAGTCTTTTAGGAGGAGAGACAATTTGTGTCTCTATATTAGATATGTTTGGAGAATTCGATATGCTTAAGGTTTCTTTGCCGTTTTCACTCGTAAGTGTGTTGTTTGATAGAAAGATGGACTCGTTGGTCTCCGAGACTTTTTACCCTATTGATGTGGTAGATTTGATGTCTAGGGTTTGCAGGAGTCTCTAAGAGGCTTGTAGTGTTTGTTGGTATTATAATCTTTGGTCCAAATTGTGATCGTTGGTCTCTGAGACTGTTTACCCTATTGTTATGGTAGATTTGATGTTCAGGGTTTGCTGGAGTCTCTAAGAGGCTTGAAGTATTTCTGGATAATACTATCTTGGATCCTGATATCGGTTTCGGAATACAGGTAATTTTACTTTGAAGGTTCTGAGGACCGGGACAATTTTATCTGTCCGTAGAGGTTCCTTGTAGTGAACTGCTTCTTCTTACGTTTGTCAGCGTTCAAACGTTAGATATGGTGAAGGAACTTCAAAAACCAATACACACTACATCAGAATGGCATTAGAATAACGGCTCCACAAGTGGCTCCACGAACCTGGTGATTTTGACCTCATAACATGCACACAAGTTATGAGGCCAAAATCACCAGGTTCGTGGAGCCACTTGTGGAGCCGTTATTCTAATGCCATTCTGATGTAGTGTGTATTGGTTTTTGAAGTTCCTTCACCATATCTAACGTTTGAACGCTGACAAACGTAAGAAGAAGCAGTTCACTACAAGGAACCTCTACGGACAGATAAAATTGTCCCGGTCCTCAGAACCTTCAAAGTAAAATTACCTGTATTCCGAAACCGATATCAGGATCCAAGATAGTATTATCCAGAAATACTTCAAGCCTCTTAGAGACTCCAGCAAACCATGAACATCAAATCTACCATAACAATAGGGTAAACAGTCTCAGAGACCAACGATCACAATTTGGACCAAAGATTATAATACCAACAAACACTACAAGCCTCTTAGAGACTCCTGCAAACCCTAGACATCAAATCTACCACATCAATAGGGTAAAAAGTCTCGGAGACCAACGAGTCCATCTTTCTATCAAACAACACACTTACGAGTGAAAACGGCAAAGAAACCTTAAGCATATCGAATTCTCCAAACATATCTAATATAGAGACACAAATTGTCTCTCCTCCTAAAAGACTATCTAAGAATTGGAACGAAAAGAAAAGAATCTTCTAAAATAGAAACAACGTTACAACTTTTCCATACATAAGTTGCCAATTCTGACCTTTTTAGAGAAGGAGCGTCTTAAACATAAGACAGTCACCTATTTCCTTTGTCTCCTCAACGGCCTATCCTGGACATATACTAAGGCCATCTTTAAAAAGTTTTTTATTCAGGACTAAAACGTGAGTAAAAGTAGAACATTCATATAAAAACTTTCTAAACGAAACACGAAATCAATCAAATTATATGATCAAATTATATGAACAAATTGAAAACAAATCAAAAAGACTGCTCATAATTCTCCAATGTTGTCCTTATATAATTGTACACTGTTTTTAATGTTTTAAAGTATTAGAGCTCTATACTTATATTCAACTTGTTTTAAAGTGTTTTAAATAAATACAATCTGTATATAAGCTTAATTATTTTTTATTTTATTTTGTAATAATACTGTGATAATACACATTGTGATAAACACTTAGATACAACTCTCTTAACCCACACTGTCAGCTCCCCTCACCTTGGTTAATTCACATGTATATTCATGGCTGTAATGTCTAATTATATAGCAAGATGCTGTATATTCATGGCTGTGATGTCTAATTATATAGCAAGATGCTGTATATTCATGGCTGTAATGTCTAATTATATAGCAAGATGCTGTATATTCATGGTTGTGATGTCTAATTATATAGCAAGATGCTGTATATTCATGGCTATAATGTGTAATTATATAGCAAGATGCTGTATATTCATGGTTGTAATGTCTAATTATATAGCAAGATGCTGTATATTCATGGCTGTGATGTCTAATTATATAGCAAGATGCTGTATATTCATGGCTGTAATGTCTAATTATATAGCAAGATGCTGTATATTCATGGTTGTGATGTCTAATTATATAGCAAGATGCTGTATATTCATGGCTATAATGTGTAATTATATAGCAAGATGCTGTATATTCATGACTGTAATGTGTAATTATATAGCAAGATGCTGTATATTCATGGTTGTAATGTGTATTTATATAGCAAGATGCTGTATATTCATGACTGTAATGTGTAATTATATAGCAAGATGCTGTATATTCATGGCTGTAATGTCTAATTATATAGCAAGATGCTGTATATTCATGGCTATAATGTGTAATTATATAGCAAGATGCTGTATATTCATGGCTGTAATGTGTAATTATATAGCAAGATGCTGTATATTCATGGCTATAATGTCTAATTATATAGCAAGATGCTGTATATTCATGGCTGTAATGTCTAATTATATAGCAAGATGCTGTATATTCATGGCTGTAATGTGTAATTATATAGCAAGATGCTGTATATTCATGGCTATAATGTCTAATTATATAGCAAGATGCTGTATATTCATGGCTATAATGTCTATTTATATAGCAAGATGCTGTATATTCATGGCTATAATGTGTAATTATATAGCAAGATGCTGTATATTCATGGTTGTGATGTCTAATTATATAGCAAGATGCTGTATATTCATGGCTGTAATGTGTAATTATATAGCAAGATGCTGTATATTCATGGTTGTGATGTCTAATTATATAGCAAGATGCTGTATATTCATGGCTGTAATGTGTAATTATATAGCAAGATGCTGTATATTCATGGTTGTAATGTGTAATTATATAGCAAGATGCTGTATATTCATGGCTATAATGTGTAATTATATAGCAAGATGCTGTATATTCATGGCTATAATGTGTAATTATATAGCAAGATGCTGTATATTCATGGCTGTAATGTGTAATTATATAGCAAGATGCTGTGTATTCATGGCTTTAATGTGTAATTATATAGCAAGATGCTGTATATTCATGGCAGTAATGTGTAATTATATAGCAAGATGCTGTATATTCATGTGTGTAATTATATAGCAAGATGCTGTATATTCATGGCTGTAATGTGTAATTATATAGTGAGATGCTGTATATTCATGTGTGTAATGTGTAATTATATAGCAATATGCTGTATATTCATGGCTGTAATGTGTAATTATATACAAGATGCTGTATATTCATGGCTATAATGTCTAATTATATAGCAAGATGCTGTATATTCATGGCTATAATGTGTAATTATATAGCAAGATGCTGTATATTCATGGCTATAATGTGTAATTATATAGCAAGATGCTGTATATTCATGGCTATAATGTGTAATTATATAGCAAGATGCTGTATATTCATGGCTATAATGTGTAATTATATAGCAAGATGCTGTATATTCATGGCTGTGATGTCTAATTATATAGCAAGATGCTGTATATTCATGGCTATAATGTGTAATTATATAGCAAGATGCTGTATATTCATGGCTATAATGTGTAATTATATAGCAAGATGCTGTATATTCATGGTTGTAATGTCTAATTATATAGCAAGATGCTGTATATTCATGGCTGTAATGTCTAATTATATAGCAAGATGCTGTATATTCATGGCTGTAATGTGTAATTATATAGCAAGATGCTGTATATTCATGGCTGTATTGTGTAATTATATAGCAAGATGCTGTATATTCATGGCTGTAATGTCTAATTATATAGCAAGATGCTGTATATTCATGGCTATAATGTGTAATTATATAGCAAGATGCTGTATATTCATGGCTGTGATGTCTAATTATATAGCAAGATGCTGTATATTCATGGTTGTGATGTCTAATTATATAGCAAGATGCTGTGTATTCATGGTTGTGATGTCTAATTATATAGCAAGATGCTGTGTATTCATGGCTATAATGCGTAATTATATAGCAAGATGCTGTATATTCATGGCTGTAATGTGTAATTATATAGCAAGATGCTGTATATTCATGGCTGTAATGTGTAATTATATAGCAAGATGCTGTATATTCATGGCTATAATGTCTAATTATATAGCAATATGCTGTATATTCATGGCTATAATGTGTAATTATATAGCAAGATGCTGTATATTCATGGCTATAATGTGTAATTATATAGCAAGATGCTGTATATTCATGGCTATAATGTGTAATTATATAGCAAGATGCTGTATATTCATGGTTGTGATGTCTAATTATATAGCAAGATGCTGTATATTCATGGCTGTAATGTCTAATTATATAGCAAGATGCTGTATATTCATGGTTGTAATGTCTAATTATATAGCAAGATGCTGTATATTCATGGTTGTGATGTCTAATTATATAGCAAGATGCTGTATATTCATGGTTGTAATGTCTAATTATATAGCAAGATGCTGTGTATTCATGGCTATAATGTGTAATTATATAGCAAGATGCAGTATATTCATGGCTGTAATGTGTAATTATATAGCAAGATGCTGCATATTCATGGCTATAATGTCTAATTATATAGCAAGATGCTGTATATTCATGGCTATAATGTCTAATTATATAGCAAGATGCTGTATATTCATGGCTATAATGTCTAATTATATAGCAAGATGCTGTATATTCATGGCTATAATGTCTAATTATATAGCAAGATGCTGTATATTCATGGCTGTAATGTGTAATTATATAGCAAGATGCTGTATATTCATGGCTGTAATGTGTAATTATTTAGCAAGATGCTGTATATTCATGGCTATAATGTGTAATTATATAGCAAGATGCTGTATATTCATGGCTGTAATGTGTAATTATATAGCAAGATGCTGTATATTCATGGCTGTAATGTGTAATTATATAGCAAGATGCTGTATATTCATGGCTGTATTGTGTAATTATATAGCAAGATGCTGTATATTCATGGCTGTAATGTCTAATTATATAGCAAGATGCTGTATATTCATGGCTATAATGTGTAATTATATAGCAAGATGCTGTATATTCATGGCTGTAATATCTAATTATATAGCAAGATGCTGTATATTCATGGCTGTAATGTCTAATTATATAGCAAGATGCTGTATATTCATGGCTGTAATGTCTAATTATATAGCAAGATGCTGTATATTCATGGTTGTGATGTCTAATATAGCAATATGCTGTATATTCATGGCTGTAATGTGTAATTATATAGCAAGATGCTGTATATTCATGGTTGTAATGTCTAATTATATAGCAAGATGCTGTGTATTTATGGCTATAAGGTGTAATTATATAGCAAGATGCTGTATATTCATGGCTATAATGTGTAATTATATAGCAAGATGCTGTATATTCATGGCTATAATGTGTAATTATATAGCAAGATGCTGTATACTCATGGCTGTAATGTGTAATTATATAGCAAGATGCTGTATATTCATGGCTATAATGTGTAATTATATAGCAAGATGCTGTATATTCATGGCTGTAATGTCTAATTATATAGCAAGATGCTGTATATTCATGGCTATAATGTGTAATTATATAGCAAGATGCTGTATATTCATGGCTTTAATGTGTAATTATATAGCAAGATGCTGTATATTCATGGCTGTAATGTTTAATTATATAGCAAGATGCTGTATATTCATGGCTATAATGTGTAATTATATAGCAAGATGCTGTATATTCATGGTTGTGATGTGTAATTATATAGCAAGATGCTGTATATTCATGGTTGTGATGTGTAATTATATAACAAGATGCTGTATATTCATGGTTGTAATGTGTAATTATATAGCAAGATGCTGTATATTCATGGCTATAATGTGTAATTATATAGCAAGATGCTGTATATTCATGGTTGTAATGTCTAATTATATAGCAAGATGCTGTATATTCATGGCTATAATGTCTAATTATATAGCAAGATGCTGTATATTCATGGCTGTAATGTGTAATTATATAGCAAGATGCTGTATATTCATGGCTGTAATGTTTAATTATATAGCAAGATGCTGTATATTCATGGCTATAATGTGTAATTATATAGCAAGATGCTGTATATTCATGGTTGTGATGTGTAATTATATAGCAAGATGCTGTATATTCATGGTTGTGATGTGTAATTATATAGCAAGATGCTGTATATTCATGGTTGTAATGTGTAATTATATAGCAAGATGCTGTATATTCATGGTTGTAATGTGTAATTATATAGCAAGATGCTGTATATTCATGGTTGTAATGTCTAATTATATAGCAAGATGCTGTATATTCATGGCTATAATGTCTAATTATATAACAAGATGCTGTATATTCATGGTTGTAATGTCTAATTATATAACAAGATGCTGTATATTCATGGCTGTAATGTGTAATTATATAGCAATATGCTGTATATTCATGGCTATAATGTGTAATTATATAGCAAGATGCTGTATATTCATGGCTATAATGTGTAATTATATAACAAGATGCTGTATATTCATGGCTGTAATGTCTAATTATATAGCAAGATGCTGTATATTCATGGCTGTAATGTGTAATTATATAGCAAGATGCTGTATATTCATGGCTTGTTTTTTTTGTGGTAAATTCATTCCATTAACCCATTCATGTCATGTGCTCTCCCAGAGGTTTCAGTCAGATTATTTTGGACACGTTTTCTATCTTGCAGATATCACATATTATTGGTTTTGTATTTCTCTGTGTCTTCAGAAATAACCTGCCCCTTCTTCACAGCAAAATGTTATAAAATGAACACACAGAGTGGATAAATAGACCTTAAAGGGACATAATCACGAGAGAAAACGTTTAGGTTTCAGAGCATACAATTTACTGGTTTACTTCTATTGTCAGATTTGCTTCATTCTCATGGAATCCTTAGTTGAAGGCGAGCAATGCTCTACTGGGGCCTAGCTGAATACATTGGGTAAGAATGTGACATGCAGCTAGCACACAGTAGTGCATTGCTTCTGAGCCTACCTAGGCAGGCTTTTCAACAATAGATACCAAGAGAACAAAGCAAATTAGGTGAAGTCAATTGGAAAATTGTTAACATTTGCATATTCTTTCTGAATCATGAAAGTTTAATTTTGACTTTACTGTCTGTTTAATGCCATTGCTCCCCTGTAAATATATGTGCACAGAATCAACCCATACTACGTTTCAGGAAGCTCACTGAATAGTTTGTAGTGGAATTGATCTGCACAAGGACCTAAGTGTGAGGAGGGAGGGGCAAGAATTAAATATGAAAAATGTTATTTTTTTAGTTAAATAAAACTATTTCAATTGTTATTATTAATGTAATCATCATTATTTTTTTTTTCCTATAAAGTTCAGGTGAAAAGTTGACCAAATATGAATGATTAACCAATTAAACTGGAGATAGTTCACCTCCAAGTAATTTCATTCATTTCAGTCATCTATCTATGCATATAACCAAATTAGTAATGGTCTGATATAACTGGAAAAAATAATCTGAAAACGTATTCTGAAAATGAAAACCATGATTTAAATGTATTTAAATCGGTCTTACTGACTAGTGAGTTAAATCAAATTGTGCCTCAATGCGCTGCGATCTCTCTTGGTGCTAATAATTCACAGAACTGTATCCGATCTGATTACAATGCGGTCACATGACCACAGAGTTTGTGACGTCCACACTTTACTCCTGGGCATGCTACGCATGTGCTGAGAATCTGATTCACCACCGTGATTGGCGAATGCTAATTAGCCTTATGGTGGGTTTGGAAAAAGACCAATTTTGCAGAGCGGATTTCACTAAAACTGCTCTGATTTAAAAATTTAAGGTATTTGAGCAATTTTCAAACATATGTTCATGTAGGCAAAGAAATATTGTAACAATTTGACTTTCACATCCCTTTAAATTATTCAGCTGGACATATTTATATTTTGCAGTGCTACAGATTTGTGTTTGCCCACTGATAGTCCTCTGTACACGACTGTAACTGATAGCCCTCTGTACACGACTGTAACTGATAGTCCTCTGTACACGACTGTAACTGATAGCCCTCTGTACACGACGGTAACTGATAGTCCTCTGTACACGACTGTAACTGATAGTCCTCTGTACACAACGATAACTAATAGTCCTCTGTAAACAACGGTAACTGATAGTCCTCTGTACACAACGGTAACTGATAGTCCTCTGTACACAACGGTAACTGATAGTCCTCTGTACACAACGATAACTAATAGTCCTCTGTACACGACTGTAACTAATAGTCCTCTGTACACGACTGTAACTGATAGTCCTCTGTACACAACGATAACTGATAGTCCTCTGTACACACG
>NW_026511602.1:0-55134 GCF_027579735.1 Bombina bombina
TACGTGCATCCTTATACACACCCTTAAGCACATCCTTATACACACCTTACGTGCACCCTTATACACACCCTTAAGCGCATCCTTATACACACCCTTAAGCGCATCCTTATACACACCCTTACGTGCATCCTTATACACACCCTTACGTGCATCCTTATACACACCCTTATGCACATCCTTATACACATCCTTATACACATCCTTATACACATCCTTATACACACCCTTATGCACATCCTTATACACATCCTTATACACATCCTTATACACACCCTTAAGCGCATCCTTATACACAGTTTATGCACATCCTTATACACACCCTTAAGCGCATCCTTATACACACCCTTAAGCGATCCTTATACACACCCTTACGTGCATCCTTATACCACCCTTAGCACATCCTTATACACACCCTTACGTGCATCTTTATACACACCCTTAAGCGCATCCTTATACACACCCTTACGTGCATCCTTATACACACCCTTATACACACCCTTATACACATCCTTATACACAGTTTTATGCACATCCTTATACACACCCTTAAGCGCATCCTTATACACAGTTTTATGCACATCCTTATACACACCCTTAAGCGCATCCTTATACACAGTTTTATGCACATCCTTATACACACCCTTATGCGCATCCTTATACACAGTTTTATGCTCATCCTTATACACAACCTTATGCACATCCTTATACACCACCCCTTATACAGCATCTTTATACACATCCTTATACACAGTTTTATGCACATCCTTATACACAGTTTTATGCACATCCTTATACACAGTTTTATGCACATCCTTATACACAGTTTTATGCACATCCTTATACACAGTTTTATGCACATCCTTATACACAGTTTTATGCACATCCTTATACACACCCTTATGCGCATCCTTATACACATCCTTATACACATCCTTATACACACCCTTAAGCGCATCCTTATACACACCCTTACGTGCATCCTTATACACACCCTTACGTGCATCCTTATACACACCCTTACGTGCATCCTTATACACACCCTTACGTGCATCCTTATACACACCCTTAAGCACATCCTTATACACACCCTTACGTGCATCTTTATACACACCCTTAAGCGCATCCTTATACACACCCTTAAGCGCATCCTTATACACACCCTTAAGCGCATCCTTATACACACCCTTAAGCGCATCCTTATACACACCCTTAAGCGCATCCTTATACACACCCTTAAGCGCATCCTTATACACACCCTTAAGCGCATCCTTATACACACCCTTAAGCGCATCCTTATACACATCCTTATACACAGTTTTATGCACATCCTTATACACACCCTTAAGCGCATCCTTATACACACCCTTAAGCGCATCCTTATACACACCTTAAGCGCTCTTATACACAGTTTTATGCACATCCTTATACACATCCTTATACACAGTTTTATGCACATCCTTATACACAGTTTTATGCACATCCTTATACACACCCTTAAGCGCATCCTTATACACACCCTTAAGCGCATCCTTATACACACCCTTAAGCGCATCCTTATACACACCCTTAAGCGCATCCTTATACACCCTTAAGCACATCCTTATACACACCCTTACGTGCATCCTTATACACACCCTTAAGCACATCCTTATACACACCCTTACGTGCATCCTTATACACACCCTTAAGCGCATCTTTATACACACCCTTACGTGCATCCTTATACACACCCTTACGTGCATCCTTATACACATCCTTAAGCACATCCTTATACACACCCTTACGTGCATCTTTATACACACCCTTAAGCGCATCTTTATACACACCCTTACGTGCATCCTTATACACACCCTTACGTGCATCCTTATACACATCCTTAAGCACATCCTTATACACACCCTTACGTGCATCCTTATACACACCCTTAAGTGCTATCCTTATACACACCCTTACGCTGCATCCTTATACACACCCTGTTTATGCCATCCTTTATACACACCCTTAAGCGACATCCTTATACACACCTTAAGCGCATCCTTATACACACCCTTATAGCGCATCCTTATACACACCCTTAAGCGCATCCTTATACACACCCTTAGTGCATCCTTATACACACCCTTACGTGCATCCTTATACACACCCTTAGCTGCATCCTTATACACACCCTTAGTGCATCCTTATACACACCCTTATGCGCATCCTTATACACACCCTTAAGCTCATCCTTATACACACCCTTAAGCGCATCCTTATACACACCCTTATGCACATCCTTATACACACCCTTACGTGCATCCTTATTCACACCCTTAAGCACATCCTTATACACACCTTATAGGCACATCCCTTATTCACACCCCTTAAGCTGCATCTTTATACACACCCTATGCGCATCCTTATACACACCCTTTAGCACATCCTTATTACACACCCTTACGTGCATCCTTATACACACCCTTAAGCGCATCCTTATACACACCCTTAAGCACATCCTTATACACACCCTTACGCGCATCCTTATACACACCCTTAAGCGCATCCTTATACACACCCTTACGTGCATCCTTATACACACCCTTAAGCGCATCCTTATACACACCCTTAAGCGCATCCTTATACACACCCTTACGGGCATCCTTATACACACCCTTACGTGCATCCTTATACACACCCTTAAGCGCATCTTTATACACACCCTTACGTGCATCCTTATACACACCCTTACGTGCATCCTTATACACACCCTTAAGCGCATCCTTATACACAGTTTTATGCACATCCTTATACACACCCTTAAGCGCATCCTTATACACACCCTTACGTGCATCCTTATACACACCCTTAAGCACATCCTTATACACACCCTTACGTGCATCCTTATACACACCCTTAAGCGCATCCTTATACACACCCTTACGTGCATCCTTATTACACACCCTTAAGCGCATCCTTATACACACCCTTAACGTGCATCATATACACACCCTTACGTGCATTCCTTATACACCACCCCCTTATCGCATCTTTATACTCTCCCTTACGTGGAATCCTTATACACACCCTTACGTGCATCCTTATACACACTCCCTTAAGCACATCCTTATACACAGTGTTTATTGCACATCCTTATACACACCCATACGTGCAATCCTTATAACACCCCTTAAGCACATCCTTATACACACCCTACGTGCACCCTTATACACACCCTTAAAGCGGCATCCTTATACAACACCCTTACGTGCAATCCCTTATTCACACCCTTACGTGCATCCTTATACACACCCTTACGTGCATCCTTATACACACCCTTATGCTGTCATCCTTATACACACACCTACGTGCATCTTATACACACCCTTAAGCACATCCTTATACACACACCCCTTAAGCGCATCCTATACACACCCTTAGCTGCTCCTTAGACCACACCCTTAAGCGCATCCTTATACACAGTTTTATGCACATCCTTATACACACCCTTAAGCGCATCCTTATACACACCCTTAAGCGCATCCTTATACACACCCTTACGTGCATCCTTATACACACCCTTAAGCACATCCTTATACACACCCTTACGTGCATCTTTATACACACCCTTAAGCGCATCCTTATACACACCCTTACGTGCATCCTTATACACACCCTTAAGCGCATCTTTATACACACCCTTACGTGCATCCTTATACACACCCTTAAGCACATCCTTATACACACCCTTACGTGCACCCTTATACACACCCTTAAGCGCATCCTTATACACACCCTTACGTGCATCCTTATACACACCCTTAAGCGCATCCTTATACACAGTTTTATGCACATCCTTATACACACCCTTAAGCGCATCCTTATACACACCCTTAAGCGCATCCTTATACACACCCTTACGTGCATCCTTATACACACCCTTAAGCACATCCTTATACACACCCTTACGTGCATCTTTATACACACCCTTAAGCGCATCCTTATACACACCCTTACGTGCATCTTTATACACACCCTTACGTGCATCCTTATACACACCCTTACGTGCATCCTTATACACACCCTTAAGCACATCCTTATACACAGTTTTATGCACATCCTTATACACACCCTTACGTGCATCCTTATACACACCCTTAAGCGCATCCTTATACACACCCTTACGTGCATCCTTATACACACCCTTACGTGCATCCTTATACACACCCTTAAGCGCATCCTTATACACACCCTTAAGCACATCCTTATACACACCCTTAAGCGCATCCTTATACACACCCTTACGTGCATCCTTATACACACCCTTAAGCACATCCTTATACACACCCTTACGTGCATCCTTATACACACCCTTAAGCGCATCCTTATACACACCCTTACGTGCTCCTTATACACACCCTTAAGCGCATCCTTATACACAGTTTTTTGCACATCCTTATATGTGCACACCCTTAAGCGCATACTTATACACACCCTTAAGCGCATCCTAATACACACCCTTACGTGCATCCTTATACACACCCTTAAGCTCATCCTTATACACACCCTTACGGGCTCTTTATACACACCCTTAAGCGCATCCGTATACACACCCTTACGTGCATCCTTATACACACCCTTAAGACGCATCTTTATACACACCCTTACGTGCATCCTTATACACACCCTTACGTGCATCCTTATACACACCCTTAAGCACATCCTTATACACAGTTTTATGCACATCCTTATACACACCCTTACGTGCATCCTTATACACACCCTTAAGCACATCCTTATACACACCCTACGTGCATCCTTATACACACCCTTACGTGCATCCTTATACACACCCTTAAGCGCATCCTTATACACACCCTTAAGCTCATCCTTATACACACCCTTAAGAGCATCCTTATACACACCCTTACGTGCATCCTTATACACACCCTTAAGCACATCCTTATACACACCCTTACGTGCATCCTTATACACACCCTTAAGCGCATCCTTATACACACCCTTACGTGCATCCTTATACACACCCTTAAGCGCATCCTTATACACAGTCTTATGCACATCCTTATACACACCCTTAAGCGCATCCTTATACACACCCTTAAGCGCATCCTTATACACACCCTTACGTGCATCCTTATACACACCCTTACGTGCATCTTTATACACACCCTTAAGCGCATCCTTATACACACCCTTACGTGCATCCTTATACACACCCTTAAGCGCATCTTTATACACACCCTTACGTGCATCCTTATACACACCCTTACGTGCATCCTTATACACACCCTTAAGCACATCCTTATACACAGTTTTATGCACATCCTTATACACACCCTTACGTGCATCCTTATACACACCCTTAAGCGCATCCTTATACACACCCTTACGTGCATCCTTATACACACCCTTACGTGCATCCTTATACACACCCTTAAGCGCATCCTTATACACACCCTTAAGCACATCCTTATACACACCCTTAAGCGCATCCTTATACACACCCTTACGTGCATCCTTATACACACCCTTACGTGCATCCTTATACACACCCTTAAGCACATCCTTATACACAGTTTTATGCACATCCTTATACACACCCTTAAGCGCATCCTTATACACAGTTTTATGCACATCCTTATACACACCCTTACGTGCATCTTATACACACCCTTAAGCGCATCCTTATACACACCCTTACGTGCATCCTTATACACACCCTTAAGCGCATCCTTATACACACCCTTACGTGCATCCTTATACACACCCTTACGTGCATCCTTATACACACCCTTACGTGCATCCTTATACACACCCTTACGTGCATCCTTATACACACCCTTAAGCACATCCTTATACACACCCTTACGTGCATCCTTATACACACCCTTAAGCACATCCTTATACACACCCTTAAGCGCATCCTTATACACACCCTTACGTGCATCCTTATACACACCCTTAAGCACATCCTTATACACACCCTTACGTGCACCCTTATACACACCCTTAAGCGCATCCTTATACACACCCTTACGTGCATCCTTATACACACCCTTACGTGCATCCTTATACACACCCTTACGTGCATCCTTATACACACCCTTATGCACATCCTTATACACACCCTTACGTGCATCCTTATACACACCCTTAAGCACATCCTTATACACACCCTTAAGCGCATCCTTATACACACCCTTACGTGCATCCTTATACACACCCTTAAGCGCATCCTTATACACAGTTTTATGCACATCCTTATACACACCCTTAAGCGCATCCTTATACACACCCTTAAGCGCATCCTTATACACACCCTTACGTGCATCCTTATACACACCCTTAAGCACATCCTTATACACACCCTTACGTGCATCTTTATACACACCCTTAAGCGCATCCTTATACACACCCTTACGTGCATCCTTATACACACCCTTAAGCGCATCTTTATACACACCCTTACGTGCATCCTTATACACACCCTTACGTGCATCCTTATACACACCCTTAAGCACATCCTTATACACAGTTTTATGCACATCCTTATACACACCCTTACGTGCATCCTTATACACACCCTTAAGCGCATCCTTATACACACCCTTACGTGCATCCTTATACACACCCTTACGTGCATCCTTATACACACCCTTAAGCGCATCCTTATACACACCCTTAAGCACATCCTTATACACACCCTTAAGCGCATCCTTATACACACCCTTACGTGCATCCTTATACACACCCTTACGTGCATCCTTATACACACCCTTAAGCACATCCTTATACACAGTTTTATGCACATCCTTATACACACCCTTAAGCGCATCCTTATACACAGTTTTATGCACATCCTTATACACACCCTTACGTGCATCTTTATACACACCCTTAAGCGCATCCTTATACACACCCTTACGTGCATCCTTATACACACCCTTAAGCGCATCCTTATACACACCCTTACGTGCATCCTTATACACACCCTTACGTGCATCCTTATACACACCCTTACGTGCATCCTTATACACACCCTTACGTGCATCCTTATACACACCCTTATGCACATCCTTATACACACCCTTAAGCGCATCCTTATACACACCCTTAAGCACATCCTTATACACACCCTTAAGCGCATCCTTATACACACCCTTACGTGCATCCTTATACACACCCTTAAGCACATCCTTATACACACCCTTACGTGCACCCTTATACACACCCTTAAGCGCATCCTTATACACACCCTTACGTGCATCCTTATACACACCCTTAAGCGCATCCTTATACACAGTTTTATGCACATCCTTATACACACCCTTAAGCGCATCCTTATACACACCCTTAAGCGCATCCTTATACACACCCTTACGTGCATCCTTATACACACCCTTAAGCACATCCTTATACACACCCTTACGTGCATCTTTATACACACCCTTAAGCGCATCCTTATACACACCCTTACGTGCATCCTTATACACACCCTTAAGCGCATCTTTATACACACCCTTACGTGCATCCTTATACACACCCTTACGTGCATCCTTATACACACCCTTAAGCACATCCTTATACACAGTTTTATGCACATCCTTATACACACCCTTACGTGCATCCTTATACACACCCTTAAGCGCATCCTTATACACACCCTTACGTGCATCCTTATACACACCCTTACGTGCATCCTTATACACACCCTTAAGCGCATCCTTATACACACCCTTAAGCACATCCTTATACACACCCTTAAGCGCATCCTTATACACACCCTTACGTGCATCCTTATACACACCCTTAAGCACATCCTTATACACACCCTTACGTGCATCCTTATACACACCCTTAAGCGCATCCTTATACACACCCTTACGTGCATCCTTATACACACCCTTAAGCGCATCCTTATACACAGTTTTATGCACATCCTTATACACACCCTTAAGCGCATCCTTATACACACCCTTAAGCGCATCCTTATACACACCCTTACGTGCATCCTTATACACACCCTTAAGCACATCCTTATACACACCCTTACGTGCATCTTTATACACACCCTTAAGCGCATCCTTATACACACCCTTACGTGCATCCTTATACACACCCTTAAGCGCATCTTTATACACACCCTTACGTGCATCCTTATACACACCCTTACGTGCATCCTTATACACACCCTTAAGCACATCCTTATACACACCCTTACGTGCATCCTTATACACACCCTTAAGCGCATCCTTATACACACCCTTAAGCGCATCCTTATACACACCCTTAAGCGCATCCTTATACACACCCTTACGTGCATCCTTATACACACTCTTACGCACATCCTTATAAAAGTTGCTCATATAGGGCTAGGTTACACGTGGAGCGCTATTTTGCGCTCCCGCTTGCACATTAGCTTTGCTAGAAAGATGCTTTTTGCACGTGTCGGTTTGCGCTTGTATTGCAAGTTAAAAGTAAAAAGTTGAGCTTCAAATATCGCGACCATGTTAATGTATTCTCCCATAGGGGCCTATCTATCAAGCTCTGTATGTATGGCTTGTGGGCCCATGTTTCTGGCGAGTCTAAAGACCGCTGCTCCATAACCCTGTTCGCCTACTCTGAGCAGGCAGACACACAACGCCACAAATCAACCTGATTGAGTACGATCGGGTTGATTGACACCCCCTGCTGGCGGCCGATTGGCCGCTAATCTGCAGGGGGCAGCATATTGCTCTCCGCATTCAGCCAGGTCTGTTGGACCTGATCCGCACTGTTGGATCAGGTCTGACAGACCCTTGTTAAATAGGCTTCATAGACTTCAATGGAGCGTGAAAACTGGAAAAGACCCCTATGCATGCAAGCTAACCCTATCGTGTTTATTCAAGTGAGTTAAACCTGACATGAATTAGGAATATTTCATAATCCAAAATTCTTCACATAAAAAAAATATGTTGTTGTTATTCTTAAATAAATATTTCTATATATCATGATGATCTATATATATGTATAGATATATACAGTATATATATATAGGAATATCTAGTTAAAAATACTTAGAACATATTCCCCTGTGTGAAGAACATTGGAATGTGAAATATTTACATTAAATACACACCTTTATTAAATATAAATATTGCATAAATATGCTAATTATAAATATGGTTTTCAGCTACCTGACTGCAAAGGGCTCCAATACACGTATATATGTGTCTATATTTATTTATGTGTTTATATATGTCTGCAAATACACACACATATATACTGTATATATATATATTGTGACGAAACCAATCTCGCCACTGTACATTGGAGGGCCTGTTATGGAACATTCTTTGGGCTGGAGGTACATGGGCTTAAGGATACCCAGAGACTGCATGGAAATATGGAATTTTATATGCTGGACACCCCATGTACTTTCATAACTCTGTCTTATGTCTATGTCACCCTGTATCCATAAATACAGGATGGGTACAGGGTGTGAGTACACCTTTTGGGAGCAATTGTGACTCTATAAGCCAAGTGGGCATAAAAGACTTTATAGCTAATAAGAACTGTTCCTATATTCTGTAATAAGATGTATTCTATGTATGTTTAAGATCTGATTGTGTCTCAGGAGTCTGTCTGGGTAAACTGATTGTGTCCTTGTGTGATTATGTTAACTAGACTGCCCAACAGCAGATTGTCTGAGTAAACGTTCTTCCCTAGTTAATTAACTTAATATGTTAATCTGTTTTACCTGTGAATAGACAATTGTTAGAGGTTTGATGCATTGTTCATATGTTTTCTTTACTGTTAAACCAATGCCCTCTGTAACCTGAAGCCAGGGTGTATAAATCTGTGTGCTGCCTTCAAATAAAGTAGATATTCTGTTTTAAACCTGAAAACTGGCTGGGTTGTGAATTGCTGATTCCCTATGCAGGACGTTGTTCCCTGGTATTAACCCTTGGTACACTGTTGGTACCGTAACATTGGTGGCAGCGACGGAATGAACCTTATCGCCCAGAAGAGCAACTACACAAGCCAGTAACCTCAGGAAGAGGGGGATTATTACAATACTGACTAAGATGGAAAAGAGAAAAGTAAATTTTGCAGCTTTTAAAAACTTCCTGGAAACAGAAGGAGAGATTGATGGGTACCTTGCGGATTTTGAGAGGCAATGTGCACTACACAAGGTACCCGCAGAGGACTGGGTCACGATATTATCTGGAAAATTATCCGGCCGGGCCAGAGAGGCTTTTCGGGCCATTCCAGATGAGGAAGTCAGGGATTATAATACTGTAAAAGAGGCTCTGCTCTCCAGGTATGCGGTTACACCGGAGGCATACCGGAGACGGTTCAGAGACACTGTTAAATTAGCTGGAGATTCCTACCTTGAGTGGGCATGTAAGGTGCACCGCACAGCAGCTCACTGGATAGCGGGGTGCCAAGCCATATCTGGGGAAGAGGTGCTGCAGCTATTCCTGTTGGAACATTGCTTCGACAAATTACCCGCAGGAGTTCGAGAGTGGGTTCGGGACCGTAAACCCTCCACCCTGCAGGAAGCGGCTCGCTTGGCAGATGAGTATACGGATGCCCGCAAACTGGACACTGCTACCACTAAGCCCCCTGCTAGAGTGGAGTACAGACCCCCAGTCACCCCAGCAGCTGCCAGTTACCAAACCCCGGCGCACCACTATACCACACGGCCTCCGGCCACGAACTACCCTCAGAGAGCCCTGCGGTGCTACTCACAACCTATTCGGTGCTTTAGATGTAAGCAACTAGGGCACAAAAGACCAGAGTGTCCCCTAAACGCAGCGAACCAAGCGCAGTCCTGGAGAAGACCCGCCGGCGGAATCCCACGTAATCCTCAGCCTGCGGCCCGCTACGTAGAGGCGCAAGAATGCTGGAGCATCCTACATGAGGCAGACCTTGTGCAAGCTGCCCACCGGAATAACCGGCAACTGGTTAAAGTGAATGGGAAGAAGGTCAGTGGTCTACGGGATACTGGTGCTACCATGACCTTGCTTCAAAAGAACTTGGTGTCTGAGAAACAGTACACTGGAGACACTGTGGCTGTGAGGGTAGCAGGGGGCGATGTGTTCAGCCTACCTGTTGCCAGGGTACATTTGGATTGGGGAGTGGGCGCTAGACCTGTGAATGTGGGGGTCAAGAAGGACTTACCTGCTGATGTTCTTCTTGGAAATGACTTGGCCCCCCTTGTTTCTGCCTACGCTCCTATGGGTCCCGCTGATGTTAACTCTGTGACTACCCGTGCCCAGATCCGTGCAGCAGAGACTGACCCACCTGCTGCTAAGCCCCAGGACGCTGAGCTCAGTAAATCTCTATCCGCTATTGATATGTGGAGGTCCCGTTACAATGCGCTGATGAAGGAGAAGAGGAGCGCAGAGGAAAAAGCATGTTTAGAACAGGAATCTCTGCTAGACAAGCTGCACCGACAGACTGCAGAAAACACCAGCTTGAGAGTGGAACATGAAACATTAAAGAAAAACTTAGTGACACTGGAGGAGAAGCTGACGCTGGCTCATAGTGAGGTGCAGCAACTCAAGGGCACCCTATGTCAGTATGATGGGATTTTGAAGGACTGTTTGGCCCTGGTCTGGGCACTGAGGAATTTGAACCCTTGTTTGTATGGACAGGAATTCTCTCTCATAACGGGAATACAGATGGATTGTCCCAGCAAACTGACATGCCTACCAGGCGCTCTGGTGGTATATGGCACAGTACATACCCTGGACAGCCGAGCATGACAAACCAGAGGGAGAGGAGTTTGATGGTCCTGTCCCCCAGCAACACGGCTGTTTAGCCAAAGGGGAGACGATTGGTCTCCCCCTCCAGCAGCACAGCTATGTATCCAAAGGGGAGACAGTCGGTCTCCCCCTCCAGCAACCAGGCTCCCACCAGGCTACTTCCATGGTAGTGCTGGCACCCGGGCAGAGTACAGCTGGTCTCTGCCCACCTCGCAACCCACCAATTCAGCGTACCAGTCCCCCACACAGCTGTGGTGAGGCACCTGGACATGGACAAGTTTTCCCCGTACTCAGGTGTAGTAACCATTTATTGTGGGTGGGCTGTACTACTAATTGTGTTTTATGGGTGGGTTGCTGGACTAACCAGGGCACTGACCGGCAGGAGGTCAGATACCCTGTTAGTCTGTTTGGAAAAGGGGAGAGATGTGACGAAACCAATCTCGCCACTGTACATTGGAGGGCCTGTTATGGAACATTCTTTGGGCTGGAGGTACATGGGCTTAAGGATACCCAGAGACTGCATGGAAAACAGAATTTATGTTTACCTGATAAATTTCTTTCTCCAACGGTGTGTCCGGTCCACGGCGTCATCCTTACTTGTGGGATATTCTCTTCCCCAACAGGAAATGGCAAAGAGCCCAGCAAAGCTGGTCACATGATCCCTCCTAGGCTCCGCCTACCCCAGTCATTCGACCGACGTTAAGGAGGAATATTTGCATAGGAGAAACCATATGGTACCGTGGTGACTGTAGTTAAAGAAAATAAAATATCAGACCTGATTAAAAAACCAGGGCGGGCCGTGGACCGGACACACCGTTGGAGAAAGAAATTTATCAGGTAAACATAAATTCTGTTTTCTCCAACATAGGTGTGTCCGGTCCACGGCGTCATCCTTACTTGTGGGAACCAATACCAAAGCTTTAGGACACGGATGAAGGGAGGGAGCAAATCAGGTCACCTAAATGGAAGGCACCACGGCTTGCAAAACCTTTCTCCCAAAAATAGCCTCAGAAGAAGCAAAAGTATCAAACTTGTAAAATTTGGTAAAAGTGTGCAGTGAAGACCAAGTCGCTGCCCTACATATCTGATCCACAGAAGCCTCGTTCTTGAAGGCCCAAGTGGAAGCCACAGCCCTAGTGGAATGAGCTGTGATTCTTTCGGGAGGCTGCCGTCCGGCAGTCTCGTAAGCCAATCTGATGATGCTTTTAATCCAAAAAGAGAGAGAGGTAGAAGTTGCTTTTTGACCTCTCCTTTTACCTGAATAAACAACAAACAAGGAAGATGTTTGTCTAAAATCCTTTGTAGCATCTAAATAGAATTTTAGAGCGCGAACAACATCCAAATTGTGCAACAAACGTTCCTTCTTTGAAACTGGTTTCGGACACAGAGAAGGTACGATAATCTCCTGGTTAATGTTTTTGTTAGAAACAACGTTAGGAAGAAAACCAGGTTTAGTACGTAAAACCACCTTATCTGCATGGAACACCAGATAAGGAGGAGAACACTGCAGAGCAGATAATTCTGAGACTCTTCTAGCAGAAGAAATCGCAACTAAAAACAAAACTTTCCAAGATAATAACTTAATATCAACGGAATGCAAGGGTTCAAACGGAACCCCCTGAAGAACTGAAAGAACTAAATTGAGACTCCAAGGAGGAGTCAAAAGTTTGTAAACAGGCTTGATTCTAACCAGAGCCTGAACAAAGGCTTGAACATCTGGCACAGCTGCCAGCTTTTTGTGAAGCAATACCGACAAGGCAGAAATCTGTCCCTTCAGGGAACTTGCAGATAATCCTTTTTCCAATCCTTCTTGAAGAAAGGATAGAATCCTAGGAATCTTAACCTTGTCCCAAGGGAATCCTTTAGATTCACACCAACAGATATATTTTTTCCAAATTTTGTGGTAAATCTTTCTAGTCACAGGCTTTCTGGCCTGAACAAGAGTATCGATAACAGAATCTGAGAATCCTCGCTTCGATAAAATCAAGCGTTCAATCTCCAAGCAGTCAGCTGGAGTGAAACCAGATTCGGATGTTCGAACGGACCCTGAACAAGAAGGTCTCGTCTCAAAGGTAGCTTCCAAGGTGGAGCCGATGACATATTCACCAGATCTGCATACCAAGTCCTGCGTGGCCACGCAGGAGCTATCAAGATCACCGACGCCCTCTCCTGCTTGATCCTGGCTATCAGCCTGGGGATGAGAGGAAATGGCGGGAACACATAAGCTAGTTTGAAGGTCCAAGGTGCTACTAGTGCATCCACTAGAGCCGCCTTGGGATCCCTGGATCTGGCCCCGTAGCAAGGAACTTTGAAGTTCTGACGAGAGGCCATCAGATCCATGTCTGGAATGCCCCACAGGTGAGTGACTTGGGCAAAGATTTCCGGATGGAGTTCCCACTCCCCCGGATGCAATGTCTGCCGACTCAGAAAATCCGCTTCCCAATTTTCCACTCCTGGGATGTGGATAGCAGACAGGTGGCAGGAGTGAGACTCCGCCCAAAGAATAATTTTGGTTACTTCCTCCATCGCTAGGGAACTCCTTGTTCCCCCCTGATGGTTGATGTACGCAACAGTTGTCATGTTGTCTGATTGAAACCGTATGAACTTGGTCCTCGCAAGCTGAGGCCAGGCCTTGAGAGCATTGAATATCGCTCTCAGTTCCAGAATATTTATCGGTAGAAGAGATTCCTCCCGAGACCAAAGACCCTGAGCTTTCAGGGATCCCCAGACCGCGCCCCAGCCTATCAGACTGGCGTCGGTCGTGACAATGACCCACTCTGGTCTGTGGAACGTCATCCCTTGAGACAGATTGTCCAGGGACAGCCACCAACGGAGTGAGTCTCTGGTCCTCTGATTTACTTGTATCTTCGGAGACAAGTCTGTATAGTCCCCATTCCACTGACTGAGCATGCACAGTTGTAATGGTCTTAGATGAATGCGCGCAAAAGGAACTATGTCCATCGCCGCCACCATCAACCCGATCACTTCCATGCACTGAGCTATGGAAGGAAGAGGAACGGAATGAAGTATCCGACAAGAGTCCAGAAGCTTTGTTTTTCTGGCCTCTGTTAGAAAGATCCTCATTTCTAAGGAGTCTATAATCGTTCCCAAGAAGGGAACCCTTGTTGACGGGGATAGAGAACTCTTTTCCACGTTCACTTTCCAGCCGTGAGATCTGAGAAAGGCCAGGACAATGTCCGTGTGAGCCTTTGCTTGAGGAAGGGACGACGCTTGAATCAGAATGTCGTCCAGGTAAGGTACCACTGCAATGCCCCTTGGTCTTAGCACCGCTAGAAGGGACCCTAGTACCTTTGTGAAAATCCTTGGAGCAGTGGCTAATCCGAAAGGAAGTGCCACGAACTGGTAATGTTTGTCCAGGAATGCGAACCTTAGGAACCGATGATGTTCCTTGTGGATAGGAATATGTAGATACGCATCCTTTAAATCCACCGTGGTCATGAATTGACCCTCCTGGATGGAAGGAAGAATAGTTCGAATGGTTTCCATCTTGAAGGATGGAACCTTGAGAAACTTGTTTAAGATCTTGAGATCTAAAATTGGTCTGAACGTTCCCTCTTTTTTGGGAACTATGAACAGATTGGAGTAGAACCCCATCCCTTGTTCTCCTAATGGAACAGGATGAATCACTCCCATTTTTAACAGGTCCTCTACACAATGTAAGAACGCCTGTCTTTTTATGTGGTCTGAAGACAACTGAGACCTGTGGAACCTTCCCCTTGGGGGAAGTCCCTTGAATTCCAGAAGATAACCCTGGGAGACTATTTCTAGCGCCCAAGGATCCAGAACATCTCTTGCCCAAGCCTGAGCGAAGAGAGAGAGTCTGCCCCCCACCAGATCCGGTCCCGGATCGGGGGCCAATATTTCATGCTGTCTTGGTAGCATTGGCAGGTTTCTTGGCCTGCTTTCCCTTGTTCCAGCCTTGCATTGGTCTCCAAGCTGGCTTGGCTTGAGAAGTATTACCCTCTTGCTTAGAGGACGTAGCACCTTGGGCTGGTCCGTTTTTACGAAAGGGACGAAAATTAGGTCTATTTTTCGCCTTGAAAGGCCGATCCTGAGGAAGGGCGTGGCCCTTACCCCCGGTGATATCCGAGATAATCTCTTTCAAGTCAGGGCCAAACAGCGTTTTCCCCTTGAAAGGAATGTTTAGTAGCTTGTTCTTGGAAGACGCGTCAGCCGACCAAGATTTCAACCAAAGCGCTCTGCGCGCCACAATAGCAAACCCAGAATTCTTAGCCGCTAACCTAGCCAATTGCAAAGTGGCGTCTAGGGTGAAAGAATTAGCCAATTTGAGAGCATTGATTCTGTCCATAATCTCCTCATAAGGAGGAGAATCACTATCGAGCGCCTTTATCAGCTCATCAAACCAGAAGCATGCGGCTGTAGTGAAAGGGACAATGCATGAAATTGGTTGTAGAAGGTAACCCTGCTGAACAAACATCTTTTTAAGCAAACCTTCTAATTTTTTATCCATAGGATCTTTGAAAGCGCAACTATCCTCTATGGGTATAGTGGTGCGTTTGTTTAAAGTAGAAACCGCTCCCTCGACCTTGGGGACTGTCTGCCATAAGTCCTTTCTGGGGTCGACCATAGGAAACAATTTTTTAAATATGGGGGGAGGGACGAAAGGAATACCGGGCCTTTCCCATTCTTTATTAACAATGTCCGCCACCCGCTTGGGTATAGGAAAAGCTTCTGGGAGCTCCGGCACCTCTAGGAACTTGTCCATTTTACATAGTTTCTCTGGGATGACCAACTTTTCACAATCATCCAGAGTGGATAATACCTCCTTAAGCAGAATGCGGAGATGTTCCAACTTAAATTTGAATGCAATTACATCAGGTTCAGCCTGTTGAGAAATGTTCCCTGAATCAGTAATTTCTCCCTCAGACAAAACCTCCCTGGCCCCTTCAGATTGAGTTAGGGGTCCTTCAGAGATATTAATATCAGCATCGTCATGCTCTTCAGTAACTAAAACAGAGCAGCCACGCTTACGCTGACAAGGGTGCATTTTGGCTAAAATGTTTTTGACAGAATTATCCATTACAGCCGTTAATTGTTGCATAGTAAGGAGAATTGGCGCGCTAGATGTACTAGGGGCCTCCTGAGTGGGCAAGACTCGTGTAGACGAAGGAGGGAATGATGCAGTACCATGCTTACTCCCCTCACTTGAGGAATCATCTTGGGCATCATTGTCATTATCACATAAATCACATTTATTTAAATGAACAGGAATTCTGGCTTCCCCACATTCAGAACACAGTCTATCTGGTAGTTCAGACATGTTAAACAGGCATAAATTTGATAATAAAGTACAAAAAACGTTTTAAAGTAAAACCGTTACTGTCACTTTAAATTTTAAACTGAACACACTTTATTACTGCAATTGCGAAAAAACATGAAGGAATTGTACAAAATTCACCAAATTTTCACCACAGTGTCTTAAAGCCTTAAAAGTATTGCACACCAAATTTGGAAGCTTTAACCCTTAAAATAACGGAACCGGAGCCGTTTTAACACTTTAACCCCTTTACAGTCCCTGGTATCTGCTTTGCTGAGACCCAACCAAACCCAAAGGGGAATACGATACCAAATGACGCCTTCAGAAAGACTTTTGTAAGTATCAGAGCTCCTCTCACATGCGACTGCATGCCATGCCTCTCAAAAACAAGTGCGCCACACCGGCGCGAAAATGAGGCTCTGCTTATGCTTTGGGAAAGCCCCAGAGAAATAAGGTGTCTCATACAGTGCCTGCCGACATTATAATATCATCTAATATAAATATACCCAAATAAAATGATTCCTCAAGGCTAAATAGGTTTTAATACTGAATCGATTTAGCCCATAAAAGTCTACAATCATAATAAGCCCTTGTGAAGCCCTTATTTAACATCGTAATAAACATGGCTTACCGGATCCCATAGGGAAAAATGACAGCTTCCAGCATTACATCGTCTTGTTAGAATGTGTCATACCTCAAGCAGCAAGAGACTGCACACTGTTCCCCCAACTGAAGTTAATTGCTCTCAACAGTCCTGTGTGGAACAGCCATGGATTTTAGTTACGGTGCTAAAATCATTTTCCTCATACAAACAGAAATCTTCATCTCTTTTCTGTTTCTGAGTAAATAGTACATACCAGCACTATTTTAAAATAACAAACTCTTGATTGAATAATAAAAACTACAGTTAAACACTAAAAAACTCTAAGCCATCTCCGTGGAGATGTTGCCTGTACAACGGCAAAGAGAATGACTGGGGTAGGCGGAGCCTAGGAGGGATCATGTGACCAGCTTTGCTGGGCTCTTTGCCATTTCCTGTTGGGGAAGAGAATATCCCACAAGTAAGGATGACGCCGTGGACCGGACACACCTATGTTGGAGAAATATGGAATTTTATATGCTGGACACCCCATGTACTTTCATAACTCTGTCTTATGTCTATGTCACCCTGTATCCATAAATACAGGATGGGTACAGGGTGTGAGTACACCTTTTGGGAGCAATTGTGACTCTATAAGCCAAGTGGGCATAAAAGACTTTATAGCTAATAAGAACTGTTCCTATATTCTGTAATAAGATGTATTCTATGTATGTTTAAGATCTGATTGTGTCTCAGGAGTCTGTCTGGGTAAACTGATTGTGTCCTTGTGTGATTATGTTAACTAGACTGCCCAACAGCAGATTGTCTGAGTAAACGTTCTTCCCTAGTTAATTAACTTAATATGTTAATCTGTTTTACCTGTGAATAGACAATTGTTAGAGGTTTGATGCATTGTTCATATGTTTTCTTTACTGTTAAACCAATGCCCTCTGTAACCTGAAGCCAGGGTGTATAAATCTGTGTGCTGCCTTCAAATAAAGTAGATATTCTGTTTTAAACCTGAAAACTGGCTGGGTTGTGAATTGCTGATTCCCTATGCAGGACATTGTTCCCTGGTATTAACCCTTGGTACACTGTTGGTACTGTAACATATATATATATATATATATATATATATATATATCGCAAAAAGGAAGGCACTCGCCGGGTTTAACAAGGATAAATTTTTATTCCTTATGGAGTAACGTTTCAGAGTTTTACTTACGTTTTCAAACTGACAGTAAAACTCTGAAACGTTACTCCATAAGGAATAAAACTTTATCCTTGTTAAACCCGGCGAGTGCCTTCCTTTTTGCGATATGTTGGATCTGTGAATTATGCAGGATCTTTTTTATGTGCACCTCGGTGGTTCAAAGGTTACCGTGAGTACTAGGCCATGCTATAACGACTATATATATATATATATATACATACACACATACATACATAAATACATACATATGTACACACACACACATATATATGTTAGAGCCCTTTTCTAACACCTGAGACGTCATATCTTTGAGCCCTTAAAACTTTTTATTTCAATTTTTTTAAAGGGACTCTCAAATCAAAATTAAACTTTCATATTTAAATAGAAAATACAATTTTAACCCCTTAAGGCAATCCGACGTTTGTATACATTGTGCGGCTATCGTACCGCACCACGTATATATACGTCTTTGCTTCAGGAGGTTCCAGCACTCTCGGCTGTTAAAGGGTCAGTCTACACCAGAAACTTAAATTATGTTATTAAATTATCTGTACAGGGAGAGTCCACAGCTGCATTCCTTACTTGTGGGAAATACTGAACCTGGCCACCAGGAGGAGGCAAAGATACCCCAGCCAAAGGCTTAAATACCTCCCCCACTTCCCTCATCCCCCAGTCATTCTGCTGAGGGAACAAGGAACAGTAGGATAAATATTAGGGTGAATAAGGTGCCAGAAGAACAAAATAAATTATGGGCCACCCATCGGAGAACACTGGCGGGAGCTGTGGACTCTCCCTGTACAGAAGGGAAGGAAATTATCAGGTAAGCATAATTTAAGTTGTCCTTCTTAATACAGGGAGAGTCCACAGCTGCATTCCTTACTTGTGGGAAAATTATACCCAAGCTCCAGAACACACTGAATGCTAACGGGAAGGCTGCTTCCATAGAAGCAAAAAATTTAGATAACAAATCTTTGAAAAAGAATGTTAGGAGGCCCAGATAGCCGCCCTACAAATCTGATCCATACAGACCTCATGTAAAAGGCCCAAAAGGACAACACTGCTCTCATAGAATGAGCCGTAATCCTCTGAGGAGGCTTGTGTCCTGTTGTCTCATATGCTAAGTGGATGATACTCCTCAACTAACAGATAAGGAAGTTGAAGATGCCTACCGACCCTTACGTTTCCCAAATAGATAACAAACAGAGAACAAATCTGTCTATTCCTAAGTACCGTGAAGAAAAAACCTCAAGGCACAGATCCACATTATGAGAAAAACTTTCCTTCAAGAGGAAGAGGACCTAAGAAAGGAATCACAATCTCTTGATTAAAGTTGCGAATTGACATGACCCTAGAAGGAAATCCTAACTAGGTTAGAAGAACAGCACTATTATCATGGCAACACCAGATAAGGAGGGTCGTATTGCAAGGACGCAATCTGAGAGGCTCCTCCACGCAGAAGCAATATTAAGACAGAAGGAATCTTCCAAGAAAACAACTAATGCCAACCTCATGCATAGGGGGATATTTATCAAAGTGTCAACCAGAAATTCGCCGGAATTCCGCATCGTAATTGTTGCGTGATTAATCCGACATAGTTATCAAAGCCTCAAGACCGGCAAAAGTTGAAATTTGTGACGTAACATACGATCCTGCGATCTCAATCTGACGCAGATAGATGCTTACGTCATTACAGATGTCCTGAATACACATTCGGCTCTATTTGACACTTGTTCCAATTTATCAAATAGTTAACAGGTACGCTCGCGGCTATTCCAACGCATCGTACCTGGTTTTCAATCTGCCACCCTTGAGGCCGCGGATGCCATAGAAATCAATGGGAGTCTGAAAGCACCGAAAGCTTATGTTTGATGCTGCAAGAGAATGAAGCATACCCCATTGATATCTATGGTAGAAAACAAGTTACGTTTACACCTAACACCCTAACATAAACCCCGAGTCTAAACACCCCTAATCTGCCACCCCCGGCACCGCCGCAACCTAAATGAAATGTATTAACCCCTATTCCGCTGCTCCCCGACACCACCGCCACTAAATAAACTTATAAACCCCTAAACCTCTTGACTCTCACATCACCACCACTAACTAAACCTATTAACCCCTAAACCGTCAGCCCCCTACATCGCCAAAAACTAAATGGAGCTATTAACCCCTAAACCTAACAACCCCTTAAAGGGACAGTAAACCTTAAAAATAATGTTATATAATTCTGCACATAGTGCAGAATTATATAACATTATTTAGGTGATATAGCCATAAAAGCCTTTTTTACAGTTTAATTAGCTAAAATACGGCGCTTTTACAGACCCGCTCTCTGCTGAGCGGGTCTGTAATATTCAGTCAGCGCATCGGGCCAGCTGTATAGTCACAGCCCGGCCCGACCGCGCCATAAGACTAAGTGCAGCTCGCTCCTGTGACAGGAGCGAGCTGCACTTAGTGCTATGGCGCGATCGGGCCGGGCTGTGACTATACAGCTGGCCCGATGCGCTGACTGAATATTACAGACCCGCTCAGCAGAGAGCGGGTCTGTAAAAGCGCCATATTTTAGCTAATTAAACTGTAAAAAAGGCTTTTATGGCTATATCACCTAAATAATGTTATATAATTCTGCACTATGTGCAGAATTATATAACATTATTTTTAAGGTTTACTGTCCCTTTAATTTTAAATTAATATTACAAAATCCCTATCTTAATATAAATTAAAACTTACCTGTAGAATTAAAATAAACTAATTTTAAACTATTAATTAACCTACCCTAACTATTATACTAAAATGAAATTAAACTACCAATTATATAAACTAAATTACATATTAAAAAAACCTAACCCTACTAAAATTATTTAAATATACAATTAAACCTAATTAAAAGTACTAAATTACAAAAAACAAACACTAAATTACGAAAAATAACAAACCAAATTATCAAAAATATATATTTTTTTATCAAAATAGAAAAGCCCGCCCAAAATAAAAAAAAACCTAGCCTACAATAAACTAGCAATGGCCCTTAAAAGGGCCTTTTGTGGGGAATTGCCCCAAATATATCAGCTCTTTTACCTGTAAAAAAAAATGCAAACAGCCCCCCAACAGTAAAACCCACCACCCAACCAACCCCCCCAAATAAAAACCCTAACTCTAACAAAAACCTAAGCTACCCATTGTCCTGAAAAGGGCATTTGTATGGGCATTGCCTAGACCCTCAACTAAAAATAAAACCCACCCAAAAAAACATTAAAAAAAACTAACACTAACCCCCGATGATCCACTTACAGTTCTTGAAGTCCAGCTTGAAGGATCCATCCAGCCGGCGAAGTCATCATACATGCAGCAATAAGTCTTCATCTAGGCAGCCTCTTCTATCTTCATCCAGCCGGAGCGGGTCCATCCTGAAGTCATACGACGCAGAGCTCCTCTTCTTGCGGTTGCCGTCAAGATGGCGTCCCTTGCATTCCTATTGGCTGATTTGAGTGTTAAATACAAATCAGCAATAGGAGGCGAGCTTCCGAAATCCTATTGGCTGTTTAAATCAGCCAATAGGATGAGAGCTACTGAAATTCTATTGGCTGATTTGAACAGCTGATTTGAAATTCTATTGGCTGATTACTATTTTTTTAATTTAGTACTTTTAAGGTTTAATAGTATATTTATTTATGTAATTTAGTTTATTTAATTGGTAGTTTAATTTAATTTTAGTATAATAGTTAGGGTAGGTTAATTACTAGTTTAAAATTAGTTTATTTTAATTCTACAGGTAAGTTTTAATTTATATTAAGATAGGGATCTTGTAATTTTAATTTAAAATTAAGGGGTTGTTAGGTTTAGGTGTTAATAGCTTAATTTAGTTTTTGGCGATGTGGGTGGCTGACGGTTTAGGGGTTAATAGGTTTAGTTAGTGGTGGTGATGAGGAAGGCCAGAGGTTTAGGGGTTAATACGTTTATTTAGTAGTGGCGGTGTCTGAGAGAGGCGGGATAGGGGTTAATACCTTTATGTTGCAGCAGTGTCAGGGTGCGGCGGGATTGGGGTTAATAACTTTATTTAGGTTGCGGCGGTGGCGGGATAGGGGTTAAATATTTTAGTATAGTGGCGGCGTTTAGTGAAATGGTATAAATAAAGTTGGGAAAAACATGAATAGCAGCATCATCAATGACTGTTAGTTAACAACAGTCCGATGCTCATCGCCCCGTACTTGGTACACGTGTTTTTGACGGCTTTTTTTTTTTATAAATATGGAGATTGTATTCAGATCTGCGGCTGCGATGTTTGGCGAGCGTATTGATGCCGGCGAATGCAACATAGTTGACGCTTTGATAAATATCCCCCATAGGCTCAAAAGTAGCCTGATGCAAATCTTAAGGACAAGATCCAAGTTCCAAGGGGGAGCATCAAATCGACACATCGATCTGATCGTATTTAGAGCCCTAACCAAACACTGCATATCCGGGAAGCTCAGCGAGCCACTGGATTGGAAAAGACAAGGCCAAAAACTGTCACAACAAGGAAACAAACTAAGAGGCCCTTTTCCAGACCATCCTGGAGGAAGGAAAGAATCCTGGCAGACTTGGTAGAGTGCTAGGACAAACCACGTTCTTCACAGAAGAAAGAGGTCATCCACACCGCAAGATAATGACGAGGAACCAGCTTACGCGCTGAAAGAGAGGACCTAACCTCTCAGAAGGTTAGGTTAAGACCAAGCATAATCTTTACACAGTCTGCCTCAGAGAATAAAGATCTGATGAAGTAAAAGGGGCCCTGATCCAGCAGAACCCTGCGACAAGGTAACCCTTATGGAGGGGAAGACCAAGTCCCCACTAAGAAACCACGAACCATGATCCTTGCGGTCGCAACAGAGCAAGCAGAATCACTGACATCTGCTCCTGCTAGGTTCGAGCGACCACTCGAGTAAGGAGTGAAAAGGCAGAAAAAAGGAAAATTTGTATTGAACCTCCAAGGCCCAGCTAATGCATCCATTAGCTCTGCCTGAGAAACCCAAACCACAACCCCAGTGTGGATAAATAGGAAAGAAACAGGATGTCCTAAGATTTTCATCCGGTGTCCCCTTCCAGAGGAAAATATCTGAAACCCCTTGGATGAAGACCTTATCCCCAGTCTTGTCTCTAAAGAACATCCAAACCGGATAACCACCCCCGGAGAGTGGATCGCTGATAGCGAGAAGAAGTGGGCCTCCACCCACTACTATACCAGAGATACTACCCTCATCTCTAGGGAGACTCTTGTCCCCCTCAGATGGAGCTCCAAGCCCCCAAGAGTAGGACAGACTATAATCTATCAACTGGGATTTAGCCCAGTATTCAAAACATTCATAGCAAAAAACTTGCCTGAAGATCCAAAAAGTAATCGGGAGGGAACCTCCTAAAATCACGAATCCCATGCCCTATATCGCCATCCTGACGAGCTTGCGACCAAAGTCAAAATCGCCCCGGACGAATCTAGAAAATGTCCCTCAGTACAAAGAGATCTGGACAAAGACACTAGAGAGCGATTCTCTCAACTAGAAGTCCAGGTAAATCTGTTAAGACAGATTCGAAAACAGTGCCACTCCAACTAATCAGCATACACCGAGCCTCTGCTGAGATGAGACCTGGCAAAAGGAACGAAGTCCAAGATGGAGTACATGACCATCATTACCACCAAAATGCAGAGCCAGCGATGCCTGGAGGAGGTCTGGAGGGCACGAACCGATGAAGTTAATTCAGAACTTCACAAGTCCGATAGAAAGGACTGTGCAGACAAAAATAGCTTTCAGGAATTCCACCCTAATGCCTAACACCAGAGAACTCTGGTCTGGATTTCTTCCAACTCTCAGGATCGAGGAAGACAGATGAATTCCTTTATGTCCTATCAGACGAGACAATGGCGATTGAATCAGAATCGTCTAAACAAGAGAATCTACCGCTAGATCTGGATTCTGGCAACTGCCAAAGAATCCCTCGATTCCTAAAAGGCTCCGAGACCGAAACAGAGGAGCAAAGTACTGGAAATGCTGGTCCAGAAACGGCAACCAAAGGAACCGGAAATGTTCCCTGAGGAGGAAAGAAAAAGGTATGATACCTTTCCCCAACAGTAGTCCTGCACTGCACTTCCCGTACCAAAGGTAGAGTGGACCCTATTGTCTCCCTCAGGAACGAGGAGACAAGATAAGCCTTAGGATCCCAAAAAGGCGGGAGGCCCCTCCCACTATGGGAACATGGAAGGAAAGGTTTGACTGATATTTCAAACCTCACTCCGTGAAAGACACCGGGAAAAGGACTCCGAAGGAGAACAAAACCCTAAAGAAATGGCACCACTCTCTCTGTCAGGAAGACAGGATCGAAAGGAGGAAACTGCCCTGGGAGGCTGAGACTTGAAGCCTAGTGAACCAAGCGACTGAAAGAACGATAGACTGTCCCCAACACTGTCCAAGATAGGGCCTGGAACTGGCCCCTCTTGCCATTTTAGCTTTGATGGGCCTCTGCTCTGCTTGGACTTAATCCAGGACTGAGACGGCAATAAAAAAACACTTAGATTGTTCCGGCTTAGCGGAGGATGCTGAGCATTAGCCGGACAAAAGGACTAATATAAAAAAGTCTCTCAAATTCGCTTTCTCATCAAACGGTAAAACTGTGGAATAGTGGAAACAAATTAAATCTTTCTCTCAAGCAGAAGGAAAGATTAGCTTCAAAAGTCATATCTGACAGAGTGTTACAAGTAATCTGTGAAAAGTACAGAGAAAAGAAGTATAAGCTCCAAGGCCTTAATTCCTTTAACCAAATATTGAGGTTACCATCCCCTCGAGACGAGACAGAGATGCTCCAATAGGTAGTCTCCAGAAAACTGCGACAACCCAATTCGTCAGTACATAAGATATCCCTTGTGACAAAACATCTTCATAAAAAGAGTTTCCTCTTATAACCAAGTAAGACAAACCATACCATATTAAAACGGAATAGTAAGACGATAGGCAAGTGCTCAAAAAATGATATCCAAGAAAGGTAGGGCAACACAACCCCCCATAGAGTCCGGAACTGGGAATCTTTAAAAAAAAAAAAAAGAAAGAAATAGACGAAAGGAAAGAGGATCTCCATCCTTCTCCACCCACTTTAATCAATTTTCGCCCTCTGATTTAGGACTCTGAGATTCGACTGGCGGATCAGTACTAGGAATATCTAATATCGACAAAACCTTTCTTAGAAGGAAACACAGGCGTGCTACCTTAAATCTAAAGGCAAAATCCTCCTCTGCCAGAGGAGATGAAGCAGCAGACTCTGACCCAGAAGGTCCGTACTCTGAAGCCTCAGAGAGAACCGCATCCTGAGATGACTAATCGGATACAACCGTCAATTTATACAATGCTTCCTGGGCAGGAGTGCATGGATTAACTCGTTTGCGCGTAGCAGTACAAGGCAAAACGCCTAACGCCATACGGAACTGCGCAGTAACTTTTGGTGGAAAAAGCCCCCTCCAGATGGAGGATTAGTGGGGCAAGGGGAAGATGCACGTGTAGGAACAGATGAATGTAGGGGGCACACCTCATGGGACGAAGAGTTCTCAGAGGCGGAAGGCTCAGCGGCATCTAACATCTCAACATTTGTTGATGAAAACACCCTGTTGCAGCATATGGAACACAATTGTATTGAATTCAGTCGTAGAGGACTCATCCTCTAAAAAATCAGAATCCTCCATAACTAGGTAACTTTTATATAAGTCAAATAAAAAACAACCGACACCTATACCTCCCAATGGCTGGGGCACTCACCACCTCCTATGACCCAGACAATGTAGAGAAACTCGCTTCTCTCTGTAGTCAGGAATAGGAAATGAAAACCGTGACCACTCCCGGTCACACGGTGCGCAATGTAGGACCGCCCCTGCTAAAGGAAAAGTGTGTCAATCTTAATAAAACTGTGCAGCTCTCAAAGTAAAAGAGCAACCTGTACGTTCCATATCAACCTATAAGCCCAAAACATCTCACACATATAAGCAGCATAAATCACATAAACAAATATGATTAACACCCCACTGTTCAACTATCACTCTCAGGAGATATTAACCCTTGCTTCCATAAAGATAAAAGAGTCCCACTGTGACTCTCTCTTCTAGCATTAACATATGTGTAAAAAAATTAAACTATCTTACCGGAATCTATGCCATGGAACAGAAACACGGTCCTTCAAGTGTGACAGACTGTAGCATCGTTTCTGACATGGATTTGAGTGAAGAAAAGTAGGCTGTGAAACTCGTCAACGCTGATTGCTTAGGAGCTGTTAATATGAGTCTGGATGGTTTCACAGAAAGACTCTACCTGCATCTCCAGAATCTAACTTTCATCAATGCTCTCACTGAGAGGCTGACAAGAATACTTAAAACTCCAGTCCCATATCGAAAAGGTAGATACCCTTCCTATGAAACTACTCTGAATTCTTCTGACACTTCTCTCCCAACCTCCTGTGATGAAAGGCAAAGGATGACTGGGCGATGAGGGAAGTATTTAAGCCTTTGGCTGGGGTGTCTTTGTGTCATGGTTCAGCCTGGAATTGAACCTGGGACCTGTCTCTATTTCTGCTGCTGTTCTTTCCCAGCCTGTTGTTTTACCACTATGCCACCAGATGGCTTGATCACAGGAAAATAATATTGTGTTTTTCTCTTTGCTGCAACTTTGGCTCTCTGGCTCCACCTGCTTGCCAGCTGAAACAAATCATGTAATCAGCAGCCTGCTTTATCTGGGAGGTTTGTTTGCAATTCTGGGCCTTGAAATTAAGAGTGATACTCTGAAAAACTCTCTGCTCCTGTATCCTGTGTGAAATACAGATTTGTTGGATTTCCTGGTTCCTGATATCTGCTACAATTACTGACTACTCTTCTGGATAATCCCTTGGCACTGTGTTTCATTTTTGGACTGATTTCCTGGCAATTGATCTTGCCTAAAACTTTCTTTCCTAAGGACTGACTCAGGTACTTTTGCTTTCTTGTTTCCTGATACTACAAAGTTTCAATTGCAGTCTATGCAAATATCCTGTTTGTTTCTACAAAGTTCCAAATTGCAGTCTATGCAAATATCCTGTTTGTTTCTACAAAGTTCCAACTTGCAGTTTATGCAAGTATCCTCTTTGTTTCTACAAAGTTCCAATTTGCAGTTTATGCAAGTTTCCTTAAAGTACCAGTTTGCAGTTTATGCAAGTTTTCAGTTTGTTACAACTGTGTCCAGTCTACAGCATATGCAAGTATCCTACTTGTTATTACAAGGCTCTGCATTCCTGCGTGTTATTACACAGTTCCAGTCTTCAGCATATGCAAGTATCCTGTCTGTTATACAAGCCCTGCTTTCCTGCCTGATACTACACAGTTCCAGTTCTACAGCATATGCAAGTATTCTGTTTGTTATTACAAAGCACTGCATTCCTGAGTGTTATTACACAGTTCCAGTCTACAGCATATGCAAATATCCTGTTTGTTATTACAAAGCCCTGCATTCCTGCCTGTTCTTACACAGTTCCACTTCTACAGCATATGCAAGTATCCTGTTTGTTATTACAAAGCTCTGCATTCCTGCCTTTTATTACAAATAACTGTATTCCTGCCTAATACTACAACCTATAGACTTTGTCTTATCTAATTGCATATATCTACATTGCTTTATCCTATAAATAAAACCATCTCCTTTATTTCCTAAAACGTTGTACCTGTTTAATTATGCCTAAAAGGAAAGACTCACGCAGACAAAACACAACATTAACCCCAAAACCGGACACCTCTGCACAACAGCTCCTTACTCCTGAACCTGCTCCCTTGCAGAGTATGACACTTATCCTCCTCCTGGTGGCCAGGTTCAGTATTTCCTACAAGTAAGGAATGCAGCTGTGGACTCTCCCTGTATTAAGAAGGAAATATTTATTGTTTTAAAAGATAGATAATCCCTTTATTACCCATTCCCTAGTTTTGCATAACCAACACTGTTATATTAATATACTTTTTACCTCTGTGATTACCTTGTATCTAAGCCTCTGCAGACTGCCCCCTTATATCAGTGCTTTTTACAGACTTGAATTTTAGCTGTCTGCCAGTACCTAAGATGGGGGTTATCAGTGGGGGAGGGAAGAGAATTGTTTGAGAGGGATCAGACAGGGATCAGAGTGTGGGAAGTGTCAGATGGGAGGCTAATCTCTACACTAAAACTAAAATTAACCTTTTAAGATGCCTAATTAACCCCTTCACTGCCAGGAATAATAGAAGTGTGGTGCACAGCTGCAATTAGCGGCCTTCTCATTACCAAAAAGCAATGCCAAATCCAATTATGTCTGATATTTCTGAACAAAGGGAATCCCAAACATTTGTGCCCTGATTGCCCAAGCAGTATGTAAATAATTTCTGTGAGAAACCTAAAGTTTGTGAAAAAAGTACCATTTTTTTTTTATTTGATTGCTTTTGGTGGTGAAATGGTGGCATGAAATCTACCAAAATGGACCTAGATCAATACCTTGGGTTGTCTACTTAAAATATATATATATATAGTTTTGATAGGTAAATAACTAAAAAACAACAACAATGCTCTATTTCTGTTTAATTGGAGTGATAGCAAAAATGCTAAAAATTCTCTGGTATTTTGGGCAAGTGTTTGTCTGAAAGTCCCGGTAGTTAAGGGGTTAAACAACTTTCCAATTTACTCCAATTAACACAATGTGCACAGTCTTTTTATATTTACACTTTTTGAGTAACCAGCTTCTACTGAGCATGTGCAAGAATTCACAGTATATACTTATATGCATTTGTGATTGGCTGATGGCTGGAAATAGACATAACTTTAAAATTTGTGAGAAAAAAATCTACTACTTATTTGAAGTTCAGACTGCCGGATTCCTCATTTTAGACCCAGGAAGAACGAGGCTTTGCGATGGGCGGGGGAAGCGATGCAGCGGCTGTCAAGATTAAAAGGTAAATATTTTCACAACACGAGTGAAATGTAAATTTTGATGAATTAAAGTGCCCCTGTTTTTAATCTGATTTTTAAAACCTGGGCACTTTTTATCATCTAAATGTACCTTCACTTTAACCTTTTAGCTCCGTTATGCCGTTGTATTCCGTCCAAATGGCGCTGGGCTTTAGGGCCGTTAGGACGGAATACAACGTCATAGCTGTTTGGCTATCCTGAAGCCAATGGAGCTTCTTGGATGTGATTGCGGTCTGGAGGACGTGCCTAGCTCCATAGACATTGTGACCCTGTCATGAAAGGGTTAAGGGAACGTGTTTACTTTCAACTCATAATTGACAAGCTATTTCGGTCACGCGCAAAAATCTGAGAAATCCCCCATATCACTTGTCCGCTACAGTTAGGGTGCCACTCGTAATCTAGCACACAGCAAGATTTTACTGCTAATTTACACAAGCACAATTCACCAGATGACAAAGCCCTTATGTAGTGAATAGATGAGAAGCACACAATAACTTGCATATAACTTACATGTATTCAAGTGGTTTAAAATTACTGACCTTCAGGAAGTTAAATAAATGAAGCAGAATTAATAAAAAACAATTAAACTAATAAGAGATGACTATTTCTCTGGTTTTGTAGATTTTATTAGCCCGTGGCCATCTCTTACACCTCATAAATCTTTAATGTGCCCGGCAGATATGATTTAATTTTTTCCTTTATATAAGCATTGACTGAATGACTGAAATTGCACAAACATGAGATAATGTTAAAGAGAAATACAAAATACCCACACCCATATATTCAGTTATTAAAAAAACCCATATTGCACACAACAGTTATAAGGGCTCAAAGATAGGAGGTCTCAGGTGATAGAAAATAAAGGCAGGTAAAGGGCTTTAGTATTGAGATACACATATATATATATATATATATATATATACACATGTCTAACTATGTATATGTATGCATATTTATAGCTCTATACATGTATACATTTTTATTTACAGACATATATACACAAACACACACACACACATATACAGTCATGGCAAAAAATATTGGCACCCCTGCATTTCTGTCAGATAATTACAAATGTTTAGGCATTCTCATATTTATTTTTTTGTTTGTATTAGTATGCCACAAAAAAGTGGAGAAAAAAAAAGTCAAATCTGACACATTCCACGCAAAACTCCAAAAATGGACTGGACAAAATTATTGGCAACTTCTCAAAATTATAAAAAATAATTGCACTCCAAGTTTGTGATGGTCCTGTAATGTGTAAATAAAGTCACCTGTATCAATTAACAGGTGCTGACAATATAGAAATCACACCGGCAACCAGTTAAAATGGTGAGAAATGTACTCAACCTTTCTGTTGTGTGTCTCTGTGTGTCACACTGAGCATGGAGAAGAGAAAAAGCAACAAAGAATTGTCTGAGGATTTGAGAACAAAAATTGTGGAAAAGCATGGACAATCTCAAGGTTACAAGTCCATCTCAGAGATCTTAATGTTCCTGTGTCCACTGTATGCAACATTGTCAAGAAGTTTACAGCCCATGGCACTATAGCTAATCTTCCTGGACATGGAGGAAAGAGAAAAATTGATCAAACATCAAAACGAAAGATTGTTCGAATAGTGGATAAAGAACCTCAATCAACTTCCAGACAAATTCAAGCTGACCTTTAGGCACAGGATACAAATGTGTCAGCTTGCACTATACATCGCTATCTGAACGAAAAGGAACACTATGGTAGGAGACCCAGGAGGACCCCACTGCTGACACAAAAACATAAAAAGGAGAATGTGCTGTGGACAGACGAAACAAAATTACAGCTTTTTGGTAAAGCCCATCATTCTACTGTTTTCAGAAAAAAAGAAATGAGGCTTTTAAAGAAAAGAATACAGTCAAACATGGTGGAGGTTAACTGATGTTTTTGGGTTGCTTTGCTGCTTCAGGCACTGGATGTCTTCAGTGTGTGCATGGCATTATGAAATCTGAAGACTACCAAATAATTCTGTGGTGCAATGTAGGGCCCAGTGTCAGAAAGTTGGGTCTCCGTCAGAGGTCATGGGTCTTACAGCAGGACAATGACCCAAAGCACACTTCAAAAAGCACCCAAAAATGGTTTAAGACAAAGCGTTGGAGAGTACTGAACTGGTCAGCAATGAGTCCAGATCTCAATTCCATAGAGCACCTATAAAGACATCTCAAAACAGCAGTTGGAAAAAGGAACCCTTCTAATCTGAGAGACCTGGAACAGTTGGCGAAAGAAGAGTGGTCCAAAATTCCAGTAGAGAGGTGTAAGAAACTAATTGATGGTTACAGGAAGCGATTGATTTCAGTTATTTTTTCGAAGGGGTATGCTACCAAATATTAAATTGAGGGTGCCAATAATTTTAGGACAAGTAGATGTAATAGCTAACTGAGTGCTAGTACTACCCCTAAGGCTCACTCACTGAAGTCCCCTAGTGGACTGCGGGTAACAGATAAGAAAAAATGGAATGTGTGAGTGAGTGCTTAAAGCTAAATAGGTGGAGACCACAACTATGCGTTTTTAAAGTTAAATCATACAATTTAATAAACAATAAAAGACAAAATATTCTAAAACCTACATGGATCCATGGTTAAAACTATCTCTAAAATTATACAATAAAATCAATTAAATACAATGATGAGTACCAAGGTACTATGGTTAATTGTTACACAACAATATCATAAGAATTCAGATATGTGATTGGGAGTATATCCTCAATCAATAAATCAATGGTTAAAATTATGAATAGTGACCATAAAGTGTAAATAAATGATGTAAAAAAACATAATTTATGCTTACCTGATAAATTTATTTCTCTTGTGGTGTATCCAGTCCACGGATCATCCATTACTTGTGGGGATATTCTCCTTCCCAACAGGAAGTTGCAAGAGGATCATCCACAGCAGAGCTGCTATATAGCTCCTCCCCTAACTGCCATATCCAGTCATTCGACCGAAACAAGCCGAGAAAGGAGAAACCATAGGGTGCAGTGGTGACTGTCGTTTAAATTAAAATTTAGACCTGCCTTAAAAAGACAGGGCGGGCCGTGGACTGGATACACTACAAGAGAAATAAATTTATCAGGTAAGCATAAATTATGTTTTCTCTTGTAAGGTGTATCCAGTCCACGGATCATCCATTACTTGTGGGATACCAATACCAAAGCTAAAGTACACGGATGAAGGGAGGGACAAGGCAGGCTTAAATGGAAGGAACCACTGCCTGTAGAACCTTTCTCCCAAAAATAGCCTCCGAAGAAGCAAAAATATCAAATTTGTAAAATTTTGAAAAGGTATGAAGCGAAGACCAAGTCGCCGCCTTGCAAATCTATTCAACAGAAGCCTAATTTTTAAAGGCCCAGGTGGAAGCCACAGCTCTAGTAGAATGAGCTGTAATCCTTTCAGAGGGCTGCTGTCCAGCAGTCTCATAGGCTAAGCGTATTACGCTCCGAAGCCAAAAAGAAAGAGAGGTTGCCGAAGCTTTTTGACCTCTCCTCTGTCCAGAGTAAACAACAAACAGTGTAGATGTTTGTCGAAAATCTTTAGTAGCTTGTAAGTAAAACTTTAAAGCACGGACCACATCCAGATTATGTAAAAGGCGTTCCTTCTTTGAAGAAGGATTAGGACACAATGATGGAACAACAATCTCTTGATTGATATTCTTGTTAGAAACTACCTTAGGTAAAAACCCAGGTTTTGTACGCAGAACTACTTTACCTGAATGGAAAATCAGATAAGGAGAATCACATTGTAAGGCCGATAACTCAGAGACTCTCTGAGCCGAGGAAATAGCCATCAAAAATAGAACTTTCCAAGATAAAAGTTTGATATCAATGGAATGAAGGGGTTCAAACGGAACCCCTTGAAGAACTTTAAGAACCAAGTTTAAGCTCCATGGGGGAGCAACAGGTTTAAACACAGGCTTAATTCTAACCAAAGCCTGACAAAAAGCTTGAACGTCTGGAACTTCTGCCAGACGCTTGTGCAAAAGAATAGACAGAGCAGAAATCTGTCCCTTTAAAGAACTAGCTGATAATCCTTTTTCCAAACCCTCTTGGAGAAAGGACAATATCCTAGGAATCCTAACCTTACTCCATGAGTAATTCTTGGATTCACACCAATAAAGGTATTTACGCCATATCTTATGGTAGATTTTCCTGGTGACAGGCTTTCGTGACTGTATAAGGGTATCAATGACTGACTCGGAGAAGCCACGCTTTGATAAAATCAAGCGTTCAATCTCCATGCAGTCAGTCTCAGAGAAATTAGATTCGGATGATTCCCACAAGTAATGGATGATCCGTGGACTGGATACACCTTACAAGAGAAAACTGTTCGTCAAAAGTGTTAAAATGTCTGTATTTAGTGAATATTCGCAGTATTAAAGGGCCAGTAAACCTAGCAAATAATGTTATAGAATTCTGCACATAGTCCAGAATTATATAACATTAGCTTAGCATCAGGTTTCTAAAGTGAAGGGTTAAATAGATATCTCGCAAAGAAAACAGAACACCGCTCCTGGCTCTACTGAGTCAGTCTGTTTTCTTCTCCTAAGCGCATCTGGGCACGCTGTCTAATCACAGCCGTCCCGACCGCGCTATTAAACTCAATGTAGCTCGCTCTCGCTACCAGACCAGAGGTGGAGTGTGCTACATTGATTTTAATAGCACGATTGGGCGCACTGTGAATAGACAGTGTGCACTTTGGAGAAGAAAACAGACCCGATCAGTAGAGCCAGGAGCGGCATTCTTTTTTCTTTGCGAGGTATCTATTTAACGCTTCCCTTTAGAAATCTGGCTCTAAGCTAATTTGATATAATGCTGCACTATGTGCAGAATTTACTTCTATTATATAATTTGCTTAGTTCCCATGGTATTCTTTATATAAAAGCATACCTAGGTAGGCTCAGGAGCTGGGAACTAGCTGCTGATTGGTGCACATATATGCCTATGTCATTGGCTTACCAATGTGTTCAGCTAGCTCCAAGTAGTGCATTGCTGCTCCTTCAATAAAGAATACCAAGAGAATGAAGCAAAGTTGATAATAAAAGTAAATTGAAAAGTTGTTTAAAAATGTTTATTTTATCTGATTAATTACATATTTTTTTTGTTTTTTTTATGTCCCTTTAAGGGCTTGATCATCAAAAAGCTGGATGTGTAGGAGAGACAAGCCCAGTGCAATATAGAAACAGTAGTTGGGTAGATAAACTATCCAACAAAAAGTATACACTTAATAGCACTCCAAAGCACTCTTAAAGACATCACCTCAACATAAGGGGGTAAGATAGAATACAAATAAAATATAACTTTTATTAATATTATTAAAAACAACCAAAACATACAAGATACATACAATTAAAACTACCAAATGGAGGATGGTCAGCGTGTGTGTAAAAGTGAATGCTAGTATATTAGCAACACTATGGCCCTAATAGTATAGGAATTAGACCAATTACTCTTTAGGACATCAAATTATGAATATATTCAAAATGAGTACACAATCAGTCCGAAATAATACTTAGTTCCTCTACTGAATATAAATAGTAACTGTGTATAAACAAGTATATCTAACTGTTAGCAGTACGTTAAGTGCCAAGATAAAGTAGGCACCAACCTGAGTATTAAATCCCAAATGAGTTTACTATGTATTTGGGACAAATTGACATCACACGTTATATTAGTCGTGGGTATAAATAAACTTTATCGAGTGGGCAATTATGTCCAGGACATCAAATGATGAATATATTCAAAATGAGTACACAATCAGTCCGAAATAATACTTAGTTCCTCTACTGAATATAAATTGTAACTGTGTATAAACAAGTATATATTGGTGAGGAGTCCAGTGAACTCCTGTGTTTTAGGAAGCGTTCTGGAGGCACGATCGGGTGTGACCTTAGATTATATGGTCCCTCTTAACTGTTTTGGGGCAATAGTAAGTACCAATCTGTATGGGCTAATTAACTGATTCAGTCAGTGTTTTTGAGCTTGTGGTATAATCCGTTTACAAGCCATACTAAGTATAAATACACAGAAGATATTTAACCATAACAATGCCAGGTTTCTCTGTGCACTCATGACTGTTAACCTTTTAGCCCTTTATCTGTGTCATTACTGCTCCTGACACATGTTACACTTAACTGGATATATTAAAACTGACTAGCACTGTCCGTTAAGCTACATCTCAGCGGTAGCGCACAGCTGAGTTTATTTACCTAAAGTTAAGTATCCAGCAGATCAACGTGGAGCTGCAGTAATACAGATACACTGTGTAATCATTAGTAAATCATACTTCTACTTAGTTACAGGGAAATAAGCATCGCTGCAACTGGGATTGCGTTACTACAAAGTAGATATTAACAAAAATACATTTAATATACAAACCTAATAATCATGTTGGGAATTAGTGACATTTATGCTTTCCCTGCATAATCTCAAGGTGTTTTATACTAATGCTAACAAGCACTAAGCTGCACATATTCAGTTTTACTATCGTGGTTCACCACTGATTCACAAGGCAAACCTATAGTTAAGTATCCAGCAGATAAACGTGGAGCTGCAGTAATACAGATACACTGTATAACCATTTGTAAATCACACTTTACTGAGTTACAAGGATATTAACATCGCTATAGCTGTGATTGTACTACTACAAGCAGATATCCAACTAAGATGAACAAAAATACACATATATACAAACCTAATAATCATGTTGGGAATTTGTAAATTTATGTTTATTAGAAGTAGCTTTTCCTGCATTTATTAGCTTACGCTATTCTCAAGGTGTTTTATACTAATGCTGACAAGCACTAAGCTGCATATATTCAGTTATACTACTATTTTGATATACCACTGATTCACAAGATAAACCCGCTATAAACCCGCTATATAGACAATATTTCAATGTAAGATATTTGATAAGATTACCTCCAGTACTCACTGAAATTAACTGAAGCAAGTCTTGCAGGGTTTACAGTGATTACTTTATACCAACACTTACAAGTGTGTAGCTGTATATACACCAATATACTTTCCATAAAGCGGCATAGCTTGCAGTAACACTGATTCTAATTAGAAGGTGCTTTAGTTACCCAAAAGGATTAACATCTCTATCTATGAGCACTATTAAAGTAACACTCAGTGTTGGTATTAGGATTCCCTCATGTAGTTACCTATGCTGTCTTTTATTATTTTTTGTTACACCTGATCTCTAAAACTTACATTTCTGAGTGATCTATCACATTGGTTTATTAAAATTAGACAGCATCTAGCTAATCTGGGTTTGGTATATTTTATAACCTAAGGTCAATACCTTAAATTTGCAATTTACCTGCACAACTCAACCAAGCAGCTATAACCGCATGTAACCTAGCCTCATTACTAACTACTTAATCCATCTTTTGTACTAGTACACAATCCCTTTAGTCATAGGCTCACTACATATTATCAGCCACGTTAGCATTCATATATGTGTTTCTACTACTTTGACATAATTGCCCACTCGATAAAGTTTATTTATACCCACGACTAATATAACGTGTGATGTCAATTTGTCCCAAATACATAGTAAACTCATTTGGGATTTAATACTAAGGTTGGTGCCTACTTTATCTTGGCACTTAACGTACTGCTAACAGTTTGATATACTTGTTTATACACAGTTACTATTTATATTCAGTAGAGGATCTAAGTATTATTTCGGACTGATTGTGTACTCATTTTGAATATATTCATCATTTGATGTCCTAAAGAGTAATTGGTCTAATTCCTATACTATTAGGGCCATAGTGTTGCTAATATACTAGCATTCACTTTTACACACACACTGACCATCCTCCATTTCGTAGTTTTAATTGTATGTATCTTGTATGTTTTGGTTGTTTTTAATAATATTAATAAAAACATAATTTATGCTTACCTGATAAATTCCTTTCTCCTGTAGTGTAGTCAGTCCACGGGTCATCCATTACTTATGGAATATATCTCTTCCTAACAGGAAACTGCAAGAGAATTACCCAGCAGAGCTGCTATATAGCTCCTCCCCTCACATATCATACTCAGTCATTCGACCAAAGCAGACGAGAAAGGAGGAACCATAGGGTACAGTGGTGACTGGAGTTTAATTAAAATTTAGACCTGCCGTAAAAACAGGGTGGGCCGTGGACTGACTACACTACAGGAGAAAGGAATTTATCAGGTAAGCATAAATTATGTTTTCTCCTGTTAAGTGTAGTCAGTCCACGGGTCATCCATTACTTATGGAATACCAAAGCTAAAGTACACGGATGAAGGGAGGGACAAGGCAGGAACATTAAACAGAAGGAACCACTGCCTGAAGTACCTTTCTCCCAAAAATAGCCTCCGACGAAGCAAAAGTGTCAAATTTGTAAAATTTTGAAAAAGTGTGAAGCAGAGACCAAGTCGCAGCCTTGCAAATCTGTTCAACAGAGGCCTCATTTTTAAAGGCCCAGGTGGAAGCCACAGCTCTAGTAGAATGAGCTGTAATCCTTTCAGGAGGCTGCTGTCCAGCAGTCTCATAGGCTAAGCGTATTATGCTACGAAGCCAAAAAGAGAGAGAGGTAGCCGAAGCCTTTTGACCTCTCCTCTGTCCAGAGTAAACAACAAACAGGGAAGAAGTTTGACGAAAATCCTTAGTTGCCTGCAAATAGAATTTCAGGGCACGGACTACGTCCAGATTATGCAAAAGTCGTTCCTTCTTTGAAGAAGGGTTAGGACACAGAGATGGAACAACAATCTCTTGATTGATATTCCTGTTAGTAACTACCTTAGGTAAGAACCCAGGTTTAGTACGCAGGACTACCTTGTCTGAATGAAAAATCAGATAAGGAGAATCACAATGTAAGGCAGATAACTCAGAGACTCTTCGAGCCGAGGAAATAGCCATCAAAAACAGAACTTTCCAAGATAACAGCTTGATATCAATGGAATGAAGGGGTTCAAATGGAACGCCTTGAAGAACATTAAGAACTAAGTTTAAGCTCCACGGCGGAGCAACAGACTTAAACACAGGCTTAATCCTAGTTAAAGCCTGACAGAAAGCCTGAACGTCTGGAACTTCAGCCAGACGTTTGTGTAGAAGAATAGACAGAGCAGAAATCTGTCCCTTTAACGAACTAGTAGATAAGCCCTTTTCTAAACCCTCTTGTAGAAAGGACAATATCCTAGGAATCCTAACCTTACTCCATGAGTAACTCTTGGATTCGCACCAATGTAAATATTTACGCCATATCTTATGGTAAATTTTTCTGGTAACAGGCTTCCTAGCCTGTATTAAGGTATCAATAACCGACTCCGAGAAGCCACGCTTTGATAGAATCAAGCGTTCAATCTCCATGCAGTCAGCCTCAGAGAAATTAGATTTGGATGTTTGAAAGGACCCTGAATTAGAAGGTCCTGTCTCAGAGGCAGAGACCACGGTGGACAGGACGACATGTCCACTAGGTCTGCATACCAGGTCCTGCGTGGCCACGCAAGCGCTATCAGAATCACCGAAGCTCTCTCCTGTTTGATCTTGGCAATCAAACGAGGAAGCATCGGGAATGGTGGAAACACATAAGCCATGTTGAATACCCAAGGGGCTGTCAGAGCATCTATCAGCACCGCTCCCGGGTCCCTGGACCTGGATCCGTAACAAGGAAGCTTGGCGTTCTGACAAGACGCCATGAGATCCAGACGAATCAGTTGAGCAAAGACCTCCGGATGAAGCTCCCACTCCCCCGGATGAAAAGTCTGGCGACTTAGAAAATCCGCCTCCCAGTTCTCCACGCCTGGGATGTAGATCGCTGACAGGTGGCAAGAGTGAGACTCTGCCCAGCGAATTATCTTTGAGACTTCCAACATCGCTAGGGAACTTCTGGTTCCCCCTTGATGGTTGATGTAAGCCACAGTCGTGATGTTGTCCGACTGAAATCTGATGAACCTCAGAGTTGCTAACTGAGGCCAAGCTAGGAGAGCATCGAATATTGCTCTTAACTCCAGAATATTTATTGGGAGGTGTTTCTCCTCCTGAGTCCATAATCCCTGAGCTTTCAGGGAATTCCAGACTGCTCCCCAGCCTAGAAGGCTGGCGTCTGTTGTTACAATCGTCCAATCTGGCCTGCGAAAGGTCATCCCCTTGGACAGATGTGGCCGAGAAAGCCACCATAGAAGAGAATCTCTGGGCTCTTGATCCAGATTTAGTAGGGGGGACAAATCTGAGTAATCCCTGTTCCACTGACTTAGCATGCACAATTGCAGCGGTCTGAGATGCAGGCGCGCAAATGGTACTATGTCCATTGCCGCTACCATTAAGCCGATTACTTCCATGCACTGAGCTACTGACGGGTGTGGAATGGAGTGAAGGACACGGCAAGCATTTAGAAGTTTTAATAACCTGGCCTCTGTCAGGTAAATTTTCATCTCTACAGAATCTATAAGAGTCCCTAGAAAGGGAACTCTTGTAAGTGGTAATAGAGAACTCTTTTCCACGTTCACCTTCCACCCATGCGACCTCAGAAATGCCAGAACTATCTCTGTATGAGACTTGGCAGTTTGAAAACTTGACGCTTGTATCAGAATGTCGTCTAGGTACGGAGTCACCGCTATGCCTCGCGGTCTTAGTACCGCCAGAAGTGATCCTAGAATTTTTGTAAAGATTCTTGGAGCCGTAGCTAATCCGAAGGGAAGAGCTACAAACTGGTAATGCCTGTCTAGGAAGGCAAATCTCAGATACCGGTAATGGTCCTTGTGAATCGGTATGTGAAGGTAGGCATCCTTTAGATCCACTGTGGTCATGTACTGACCCTCTTGGATCATGGGAAGGATGGTTCGAATAGTTTCCATTTTGAATGATGGAACTCTTAGAAATTTGTTTAGGATTTTTAAGTCCAAGATTGGCCTGAAGGTTCCCTCTTTCTTGGGAACCACAAATAGGTTTGAATAGAATCCCTGCCCGTGTTCCGTCCGCGGAACTGGGTGGATTACCCCCATTAGTAAGAGGTCTTGTACACAGCGTAGAAACGCCTCTTTCTTTATTTGGTTTGCTGATAACCTTGAAAGATGAAATCTCCCCCGTGGAGGAGAAGTTTTGAAGTCCAGGAGATATCCCTGAGATATGATCTCCAACGCCCAGGGATCCTGGACATCTCTTGCCCAAGCCTGGGCGAAGAGAGAAAGTCTGCCCCCCACTAGATCCGTTTCCGGATAGGGGGCCCTCTCTTCATGCTGTTTTGGGGGCAGCAGCAGGTTTCTTGGCCTGCTTGCCCCTGTTCCAGGACTGGTTAACTTTCCAGCCCTGTCTGTAACGAGCAACAGCTCCTTCCTGTTTTGGAGCGGAGGAAGTTGATGCTGCTCCTGCCTTGAAGTTACGAAAGGCACGAAAATTAGACTGTTTGGCCTTTGATTTGGCCCTGTCCTGAGGTAGAGCATGGCCCTTACCTCCCGTAATGTCAGCAATAATTTCTTTCAAGCCGGGCCCGAATAAGGTCTGCCCTTTGAAAGGAATATTAAGCAATTTAGATTTAGAAGTCACGTCAGCTGACCAGGATTTAAGCCATAGTGCTCTGCGCGCTTGGATGGCGAATCCGGAGTTCTTAGCCGTAAGTTTGGTTAAATGCACAACGGCATCAGAAACAAATGCGTTAGCTAGCTTAAGTGTCTTAAGCTTGTTGATTATTTATATAAAAAACGTTACTGTGCCTTTAAGAAGCACAGAAAAACTGACACAGTTGAAATAACAATGACCAAAATAGTTATAGCAACCAAATTTTCACAGTAAATGTATTAAGTTAGCAAAGGATTGCACCCACCAGCAAATGGATGATTAACCCCTTAGTACCCAAAAACGGATAACAATTATATAATTAACGTTTTTCTCACAGTCAAATACACTGTCACAGGACTGCTGTGCCTGATTACCTCCCTCAAATGGATTTTGAAGACCCCTGAGCTCTCTAGAGACGATCTGGATCATGGAGGATGAAGTAGACAGATTGTGACTGAATTTTTACTGCGCAAAAAAAGCGCTAAAATAGGCCCCTCCCACTCATATTACAACAGTGGGGAAGCTCAGAAACTGTTTCTATGCAGAAAACAAAAATGGCCATGTGGTAAAAATCATGCCCTAATAAGTTTTATCACCAAGTACCTCACAAAAACGATTAACAAGCCAGTAAACGTTTTAAACATACATTTGAAAGTTATGTATTATTATTAATAAGCCTGCTACCAGTCGTTTTTACTGCAGTTAAGGCTCATACATTATTTCAGTATTAACAGTATTTTCAGAGTCAATTCCATTCCATAGAAAAATACATTCAGTGTACACACACACATCAGCCTGATACCAGTCGCTATCACTGCATTTAAGGCTGAACTTACTTTACAATGGTATCAGCAGTATTTTCTCAGTCAATTCCATTCCTCAGAAAATAAATTACTGCACATACCTCATTTGTTGCAGGGGGGCCCTGCATGCTATTCCCCTTCTCTGAAGTTACCTCACTCCTCAGATGAGAAACAGCCAGTGGATCTTAGTTACGTCTGCTAAGACCATAGAAAAAAACCCAGGCAGATTCTTCTTCTAATGCTGCCTGAGAATAAAAAGCACACTCCGGTGCCATTTAAAAATAACAAACTTTTGATTGTAGAAATAAACTAAGTTAAAAAACACCACAGATCTCTCACAGCTTCCTTTTTAGTTAGGCTGCAAGAGAATGACTGAGTATGATATGTGAGGGGAGGAGCTATATAGCAGCTCTAATGGGTAATTCTCTTTCAGTTTCCTGTTAGGAAGAGATATATTCCATAAGTAATGGATGACCCGTGGACTGACTACACTTAACAGGAGAAAGTTATATTTTATTTTTATTCTATCTTACCCCCTTATTAACTTATGTTGAGGTGATGTCTTTAAGAGTGATTTTGATTAGGACTTTGGAGTGCTATTAAGTGTATACTTTTTGTTGGATAGTTTATCTACTCAACTACTGTTTCTACTAAGTATTCTCTCTATACACAGCACCATCCTAGGAACTCACAGGCATTTTACTGGAGTATCCTTTTATCAGGCAATAGTCCGCCCTAATACCAAGTAGTGCCATTGGTCTTTTTTCTTTTTGTTTCCAGTGCAATATAGCACTACATGCCAGAGTTCTGCTGCATTTACACTTTGTGCTTTGTATTTTTTATTATTACACACGTGTTATTAACTATGTAAGCGTCTTTAATAAAAGTCTGACTGCTTATTTGTTATCTAACTGAAGAAACACCTGGGTTAAACTAAGACTGAGAAACATGTTGCAGTATTCATTGTAAAAGTGTTTTTTATCATGAGTCACATTTTTTAGTGACTTATATTTTGAATCCATTTTTGTTACATTTCCCTATTCTGTAGTGCACAGTGTAAACTTCCTGAGGACACACCAGAGAGATTGGTTCCACTTGCTGGTTATACACTTTGCGTTAGGCGGCACAACATTGTTCCTGGTGTGATTTCGGTAGCCGCTTGATACACTGTGTGGCGCCTATCATCTTTGTTGTTCTACCTGGGAGTACATGCGAGCGGAAGAATTAGCTAACTTTGTGTAGGAGAAGCCTGAGCTTTTCATAGCTAGGCACTTTCTACAAATGTTTTATTTCACTCCCTCTTTTATATTTTAGTTACATTGTCATATTTAGTTTTTTATTTACTCAAAGTAAATATTTGTTAATGAATCATCACTTTGGGAGTTTTTGTAGAGTTTGAGCGCCCCCCTATGCTGTGGTTTCATACACTTTTTTTTCTTTTTGTACCTAATTTTTATATATTATTTAGAGCACAGTTGAAATATAAGTTATATAATTACTGATGTAAAACAGTGATGGGAATCAAGACTTACATATATAGGAAGACTAAACTAGGGATATATAGGAGAAATATATACAATGGGCTGCAGCGGATGAACAAAGTGGTACTGACAGATGCTGCAATTACTTCATTTAGAATTAAATGGCAACAGGGGATGGCGGGGAGGATACAGGATGACAATGTTTCAGGCCTACGGGCATCTTTTAATTAGAGCAAATGTCAAGTCTTCGGCGCTTTTACTCTCACCGACAGGCTTCAAAGAGACTTATTAGGGAAGAAATGATACCAGATTCAGTTGGGATAATATAATTACATCTGCACAAGACTGCTGAGAAATTATAGCGAAAATACGTGAAACTTTGTGCTATTTTATTACTTTATGTAAAGAATTAAAAAGCAACATTCAGTACATAAATCAGTAAGTACAAGATGTCTATAATGAGCAGAGTGTGTATATGCACAAGAGAGGGCAATAATGAGCAGGGTGTGTATATGCACCAGAGAGGCCTATAATGAGCAGGGTGTGCATATGCACCAGAGAGGCCTATAATGAGCAGGGTGTGTATATGCACAAGAGAGGCCTATAATGAGCAGAGTGTGTATATGCACCAGAGAGGCCAATAATGAGCAGGGTGTGTATATGCACCACAGAGGCCTATAATGAGCAGGGTGTGTATATGCACAAGAAAGGCCTATAATGAGCAGGGTGTGTATATGCACCAGAGAGGCCTATAATGAGCAGGGTGTGCATATGCACAAGAGAGGCCTATAATGAGCAGAGTGTGTATATGCACCAGAGAGGCCAATAATGAGCAGGGTGTGTATATGCACCACAGAGGCCTATAATGAGCAGGGTGTGTATATGCACCAGAGGCTTATAATGAGCAGGGTGTGTATATGCACCACAGAGGCCTATAATGAGCAGGGTGTGTATATGCACCAGAGAGGCCTATAATGAGCAGGGTGTGTATATGCACCACAGAGGCCTATAATGAGCAGGGTGTGTATATGCACCAGAGGCTTATAATGAGCAGGGTGTGTATATGCACCACAGAGGCCTATAATGAGCAGGGTGTGTATATGCACCAGAGAGGCCTATAATGAGCAGGGTGTGTATATGCACCACAGAGGCCTATAATGAGCAGGGTGTGTATATGCACCAGAGGCTTATAATGAGCAGGGTGTGTATATGCACCAGAGGCATATAATGAGCAGGGTGTGTATATATACCACAGAGGCCTATAATGAGCAGGGTGTGTATATGCAGCAGAGAGGCCTATAATGAGCAGGGTGTGCATATGCAGCAGAGTGGCCTATAATGAGCAGGGTGTGTATATGCAGCAGAGAGGCCTATAATGATCAGGGTGTGTATATGCACCAGAGAGGCCTATAATGAGCAGGGTGTGTATATGCACCACAAAGGCCTATAATGAGCAGGTGTGTATATGCAAAACAAAGGCCTATAATGAGCAGGTGTGTATATGCACCACAGAGGCCTATAATGAGCAGGGTGTTTATATGCACAACAGAGGCCTATAATGAGCAGGGTGTGTATATGCACCACAGAGGCCTATAATGAGCAGGATGTGTATATGCACCAGAGAGGTCTATAATGAGCAGGATGTGTATATGCACCACAGAGGCCTATAATGAGCAGGATGTGTATATGCACCAGAGAGGCCTATAATGAGCAGGGTGTGTATATGCACCAGAGGCTTATAATGAGCAGGGTGTGTATATGCACCACAAAGGCCTATAATGAGCAGGTGTGTATATGCACCACAGAGGCCTATAATGAGCAGGATGTGTATATGCACCACAGAGGCCTATAATGAGCAGGGTGTGTATATGCACCACAGAGGCCTATAATGAGCAGGTGTGTATATGCACCACAGAGGCCTATAATGAGCTGGTGTGTATATGCACCACAGAGGCCTATAATGAGCAGGGTGTGTATATGCACCACAGAGGCCTATAATGAGCAGGTGTGTATATGCACCACAGAGGCCTATAATGAGCAGGGTGTGTATATGCACCACAAAGGCCTATAATGAGCAGGTGTGTATATGCACCACAAAGGCCTATAATGAGCAGGTGGGTATATGCACCAGAGGCATATAATGAGCAGGGTGTGTATATGCACCACAGAGGCCTATAATGAGCAGGGTGTGTATATGCACCACAGAGGCCTATAATGAGCAGGGTGTGTATATGCACCACAAAGGCCTATAATGAGCAGGTGTGTATATGCACCACAGAGGCCTATAATGAGCAGGGTGTGTATATGCACCACAGAGGCCTATAATGAGCAGGGTGTGTATATGCACCACAGAGACCTATAATGAGCAGGGTGTGTATATGCACCAGAGGCCTATAATGAGCAGGGTGTGTATATGCACCACAGAGGCCTATAATGAGCAGGGTGTGTATATGCACCACAGAGGAATATAATGAGCAGGGTGTGTATATGCACCACAGAGGCCTATAATGAGCAGGTGTGTATATGCACCACAGAGGCCTGTAATGAGCAGGGTGTGTATATGCACCACAGAGGCCTGTAATGAGCAGGGTGTATATATGCACCACAGAGGCCTATAATGAGCAGGGTGTGTATATGCAAAACAGAGGCCTATAATGAGCAGGGTGTGTATATGCACCACAGAGGCCTGTAATGAGCAGGGTGTGTATATGCACCACAGAGGCCTATAATGAGCAGGGTGTGTATAAGCACCACAGAGGCCTGTAATGAGCAGGGTGTGTATATGCACCACAGAGGCCTATAATGAGCAGGGTGTATATGTACAGCAGAGGCCTATAATGAGCAGGGTGTGTATATGCACCACAGAGGCCTATAATGAGCAGGGTGTGTATATGCACCAGAGGCCTATAATGAGCAGGGTGTGTATATGCACCACAGAGGCCTATAATGAGCAGGGTGTGTATATGCACCACAGAGGCCTATAATGAGCAGATTGTGTATATGCACAAGAGAGGCCAATAATGAGCATATGATATATATGATTTTCTGTAAGCTATACAAAGTTTTTAAATAGCTTTTGAAAAAGACGGTATAGCCGTTGAAACGCTTTTGCGTTGAGCAAAATAAACATTTTATTTAAAAAGCCAGCTTTTTTCCTTTCCTGATCGTTGTCTTTTTGTGAAATCACGTGCTGTTTTTTTGTGATATCACCTGTGGAGCTGTTTGCCTGATATCATTCTGTGAGTATACTGCACTTATATATTAAGGTGCACAGACATACTATGTCAATGTGATATTCGTTGAACACAGATACAGACAGAACCCCTTTCTGGGAAGATTGGGAAATCACCTGTGGAGCCGCTTGTCTGATATTACTCTGTGAGTATACTGCACTTATGTATTAAGGTGCTCAGACATAGTATGCCAAAGTGATATTCTTTGAACACAGATACAGACAGAATTCTTCTGGGAAAATTGTGAAACAAAGAGAAAAATCCTTTAGAGATCCCTTAGAACCAGCGCCTCTATCTGCCAATATACATCGTACAGCTTTAAGAGAGACAGTTTGGAAGGCAGTAGTTCTAACTAAAAGGAAGTAACTATCCTATTGTATATTCTTTTTTTGTTCTGTGTATATGCACCAGGGAGGCCTATAATAAGCAGGGTGTGTATATGCACCAGAGAGGCCTATAATGAGCAGGGTGTGTATATGTACCAGAGGGGCCTATAATGAGCAGGGTGTGTATATGCACCACAAAGGCCTATAATGAGCAGGGTGTGTATATGCACCACAAAGGCCTATAATGAGCAGGGTGTGTATATGCAAAAGAGAGGCCTATAATGAGCAGGGTGTGTATATGCACCAGAGAGGCCTATAATGAGCAGGGTGTGTATATGCACCAGAGAGGTCTATAATGAGCAGGGTGTGTATATGCAGCAGAGAGGCCTATAATGAGCAGGGTGTGTATATGCACCACAGAGGCCTATAATGAGCAGGGTGTGTATATGCACCAGAGAGGTCTAAAATGAGCAGGGTGTGTATATGCACCAGAGAGGCCAATAATGTGCAGGGTGTGTATATGTACCAGAGAGGCCTATAATGAGCAGGGTGTATATATGCACCAGAGAGGAATATAATGAGCAGGGTGTGTATATGCGCCAGAGAGGCCAATAATGAGCAGGGTGTGTATATGCACCAGAGAGGCCAATAATGAGCAGGGTGTGTATATGCACAAGAGAGGTCTATAATAAGCAGGGTGTGTCTATGCACCAGAGGCCTATAATGAGCAGGGTGTGTATATGCACCAGAGGCCTATAATGAGCAGGGTGTGTATATGCACCAGAGGCCTATAATGAGCAGAGTGTGTATATGCACCACAGAGGCCAATAATGAGCAGGGTGTGTATATGCACCAGAGAGGCCTATAATTAGCCGGGTGAGTATATGCACCAGAGGCCTATAATGAGCAGAATGTGTATATGCACCAGAGAGGCCTATAATGAGCAGGGTATGTATATGCACCAGAGGCCTATAATGAGCAGGGTGTGTATATGCACCAGAGGCCTATAATAAGCAGGGTGTTTATATACACCAGAGAGGCCAATAATGAGCAGGGTGTGTATATGCACCAGAGAGGCCTATAATGAGCAGGGTGTGTATATGCACCTGAAGGGCCTAAAATGAGCATGGTGAGTATATGCACCAGAGAGGCCAATAATGAGCAGGGTGTGTATATGCACCAGAGAGGCCTATAATGAGCAGGGTGTGTACATGCACCAGAGAGGCCAATAATGATTAGGGTATGTATATGCACCAGAGAGGTCTATAATGAGCAGGGTGTGTATATGCACCAGAGAAGCCAATAATGAGCAGGGTGTGTATATGCACCAGAGAGGCCAATAATGAGCAGGGTGTGTATATGCACTAGAGAGGCCAATAATGAGTAGGGTGTGTATATGCACAAGAGAGGCCAATAATGAGCAGGGTGTGTATATGCAGCAGAGAGGCCTATAATTAGCAGGGTATGTATATGCACCAGAGGTCTATAACGAGCAGGGTGTGTATATGCACAAGAGAGGCCTATAATGAGCAGGGGGGGGGAATATGCACCAGAGAGGCCAATAATGAGCAGGGTGTGTATATGTACCAGAGAGGCCAATAATGAGCAGGGTGTGTATATGCACCACAGAGGCCTATAATGAGCAGGGTGTGTATATGCACCAGAGGCCTATAATGAGCAGGGTGTGTATATGCACCAGAGAGGCCAATAATGAGCAGGGTGTGTATATGCACCAGAGAGGCCAATAATGATCAGGGTGTGTATATGCACCAGAGAGGCCAATAATGAGCAGGGTGTGTATATGCACCTGAAAGGCCTATAATGAGCAGGGGGTGTATATGCACCAGAGAGGCCAATAATAAGCAGGGTGTGTATAAGCACCTTAAAGGCCTATAATGAGCAGGGGGTTTATATGCACCAGAGAGGCCTATAATGAGCAGGGTGTGTATATGCACCTGAAAGGCCTATAATGAGCAGGGTGTGTATATGCACTGCAGAGGCCTGTAATGAGCAGGGTGTATATATGCACCACAGAGGCCTATAATGAGCAGGGTGTATATATGCACCACATAGGCCTATAATGAGCAGGATGTGTATATGCACCACAGAGGCCTATAATGAGCAGGGTGTGTATATGCACCACATAGGCCTATAATGAGCAGGATGTGTATATGCACCACAGAGGCCTGTAATGAGCAGGGTGTGTATATGCACCACAGAGGCCTATAATGAGCAGGGTGTGTATACGCACCACAGAGGCCTATAATGAGCAGGGTGTGTATACGCACCACAGAGGCCTATAATGAGCAGGATGTGTATATGCACCACAGAGGCCTATAATGAGCAGGGTGTGTATATGCACCACAGAGGCCTATAATGAGCAGGGTGTGTATATGCACCACAGAGGCCTATAATGAGCAGGGTGTGTATATGCACCACAGAGGCCTATAAGGAGCAGGGTGTGTATATGCACCACAGAGGCCTATAATGAGCAGGGTGTGTATATGCACCAGAGGCATATAATGAGCAGGGTGTGTATATGCACCACAGAGGCCTATAATGAGCAGGGTGTGTATATGCACCACAGAGGCCTATAATGAGCAGGGTGTGTATATGCACCACAGAGGCCTATAATGAGCAGGGTGTGTATATGCACCACAGAGGCCTATAATGAGCAGGGTGTGTATATGCACCACAGAGGCCTATAATGAGCAGGGTGTGTATATGCACCACAGAGGCCTATAATGAGCAGGGTGTGTATATGCACCACAGAGGCCTATAATGAGCAGGGTGTGTATATGCACCACAGAGGCCTATAATGAGCAGGGTGTGTATATGCACCACAGAGGCCTATAATGAGCAGGGTGTGTATATGCACCACAGAGGCCTATAATGAGCAGGGTGTGTATATGCACCAGAGAGGCCTATAATGAGCAGGGTGTGTATATGCACCACAGAGGCATATAATGAGCAGGGTGTGTATATGTACCACAGAGGCCTATAATGAGCAGGGTGTGTATATGCACCACAGAGGCCTATGAGCAGGGTGTGTATATGCACCACAGAGGCCTATAATGAGCAGGGTGTGTATATGCACCAGAGGCATATAATGAGCAGGGTGTGTATATGCACCACAGAGGCCTATAATGAGCAGGGTGTGTATATGCACCACAGAGGCCTATAATGAGCAGGGTGTGTATATGCACCACAGAGGCCTATAATGAGCAGGGTGTGTATATGCACAAGAGAGGCCTATAATGAGCAGAGTGTGTATATGCACCACAGAGGCCTATAATGAGCAGGGTGTGTATATGCACCAGAGGCCTATAATGAGCAGGGTGTGTATATGCACCAGAGTCATATAATGAGCAGGGTGTGTATATGCACCAGAGGTTTATAATGAGCAGGGTGTGTATATGCACCACAGAGGCCTATAATGAGCAGGGTGTGTATATGCACAACAGAGCATATAATAATGAGTGTATATATGACTACCACCATACAACTTGGTTTAATTTGCTGCAGTGCTTAAAGGGTCATAAATACTATACAAGATATTCTGTTTTCTTGCAAAAGATTAACATATCAGTTATGTGTGAAAGTTTAAAAAACAAATTAGTCCTATGTTTGCTGCAGTTGCCTCTCACTGGCCAAACACCCCCTCACTATGTAACATATCGGGAGACGCCAATACTGAAATAGATAGTTAGCCACTGTTATTTTATTATAAAGAACTGCACTGTGTTGTAGTTTCTTTTCTGCTCACCTCTGCTGAGGCCAGTAAGTAGCAGATGTGCAGCAGAGTTAGGCTTGGAAAGTCTGCAGTGTGCAGCTTTAGCTCTCAGAATTTGAAAATCCCAAAATTGCTTTTTTTTTTTTTTTTTTTTTTTAAGCATAGCTAAAAAATCCATTTTAATCACAAAGTTTTCTGTCCCTTTAGAAGTAAACTGTAAAGTCTATTAAAACTGTATGCCCTAAGTGAACTTGTACCAGTATAATGAGAGCCTTTTATTTCTGCTTATAAGAACACAGAATTGCCGTATTATAACTTAGAAATAATAGGACTGAGAGGTAAAGGAGCCGGCTTGTTATTGTGCTAATAATGAACATGCTAGGGTAGAACACATGTGCCAGACATTGTCACACTACATTATTCATTCTCTTCCTCTTCAGCTAAAGGACAAGGCAAACACCCAGCACATAACTATAGTCAGTGCCATAACAATCACATTCAGCGCACACAGAAAGCTCAGGCAGCTGCTGGCACACAGGATGTGCTGGGATCTCATTCCAAATGCCATCATTATCACTGGCGCACACTGCATTAGGCAAAAAAAGAATGACTCCTCTGTAGTTAAAATCCAGAATTTTAGTGATACAGGATCAGACAAAAAAAGACCACAACGTTTCGGGGTCAATACCCCTTAGTCATGTGATAAAAGAACACTCATAACACACCTGTTTAAATAGGCTGGACAGGTAATTAACCCTTTGCAAGCTTTACAAATGGAATAAATCACAGTAATATATTTCTACTGACCTCTACTGGCCCAGTGTGAAATGACATGTAGATTAAAATCAAAAATTCAAGCCTCAAGGAAATAAGTAAATATATGTACACACATATATGCATGGTCACACACAATAATAATTCATATTACATAAAAAGCACATAATTTTTTCAAAAAAGAGAAAAAACATAATTTATGCTTACCTGATAAATTCCTTTCTTCTGTAGTGTGATCAGTCCACGGGTCATCATTACTTCTGGGATATTACTCCTCCCCAACAGGAAGTGCAAGAGGATTCACCCAGCAGAGCTGCATATAGCTCCTCCCCTCTACGTCACTCCCAGTCATTCGACCAAGGACCAACGAGAAAGGAAAAGCCAAGGGTGAAGTGGTGACTGGAGTATAAATTAAAAAATATTTACCTGCCTTAAAAACAGGGCGGGCCGTGGACTGATCACACTTAACAGAAGAAAGGAATTTATCAGGTAAGCATAAAACATAATTTATGCTTACCTGATAAATTCCTTTCTTCTGTTGTGTGATCAGTCCACGGGTCATCATTACTTCTGGGATATAACTCCTCCCCAACAGGAAATGCAAGAGGATTCACCCAGCAGAGCTGCATATAGCTCCTCCCCTCTACGTCAGTCCCAGTCATTCGACCAAGAATCAACGAGAAAGGAGTAACCAAGGGTGAAGTGGTGACTGGAGTATAATTTAAAAGATATTTACCTGCCTTAAAACAGGGCGGGCCGTGGACTGATCACACAACAGAAGAAAGGAATTTATCAGGTAAGCATAAATTATGTTTTCTTCTGTTATGTGTGATCAGTCCACGGGTCATCATTACTTCTGGGATACCAATACCAAAGCAAAAGTACACGGATGACGGGAGGGATAGGCAGGCTCATTATACAGAAGGAACCACTGCCTGAAGAACCTTTCTCCCAAAAATAGCCTCCGAAGAAGCAAAAGTGTCAAATTTGTAAAATTTGGAAAAAGTATGAAGCGAAGACCAAGTTGCAGCCTTGCAAATCTGTTCAACAGAGGCCTCATTCTTAAAGGCCCAAGTGGAAGACACAGCTCTAGTGGAGTGAGCTGTAATTCTTTCAGGAGGCTGCTGTCCAGCAGTCTCATAGGCTAAACGTATTATGCTACGAAGCCAAAAAGAGAGAGAGGTAGCAGAAGCTTTTTGACCTCTCCTCTGTCCAGAGTAAACGACAAACAAGGAAGAAGTTTGGCGAAAATCTTTAGTTGCCTGCAAGTAGAACTTGAGGGCACGAACTACATCCAGATTGTGTAAAAGACGTTCCTTCTTTGAAGAAGGATTTGGACACAAGGATGGGACAACAATCTCTTGATTGATGTTCCTGTTAGTGACTAACTTAGGTAAGAACCCAGGTTTAGTACGCAGAACTACCTTGTCTGAGTGAAAAATCAGATAAGGGGAATCACAATGTAAGGCTGATAACTCAGAGACTCTTCGAGCCGAGGAAATAGCCATTAAAAACAGAACTTTCCAAGATAACATTTTTATATCAATGGAATGAAGGGGTTCAAACGGAACACCCTGTAAAACGTTAAGAACTAAGTTTAACCTCCATGGTGGAGCAACAGCTTTAAACACAGGCTTGATCCTAGCTAAAGCCTGACAAAAGGACTGGACGTCTGGATTTTCTGACAGACGTCTGTGTAACAAGATGGACAGAGCTGAAATCTGTCCCTTTAATGAACTAGCTGATAAACCCTTTTCTAAACCTTCTTGTAGAAAAGACAATATCCTAGCGATCCTAACCTTACTCCAGGAGTAACCTTTGGATTCGCACCAGTATAGGTATTTCCGCCATATTTTATGGTAAATCCTTCTGGTAACAGGCTTCCTAGCCTGAATCAGGGTATCAATAACCGACTCAGAAAAACCACGTTTTGATAAAATCAAGCGTTCAATTTCCAAGCAGTCGGCTTCAGAGAAGTTAGATTTTGATGTTTGAATGGACCCTGTATCAGAAGGTCCTGTCTTAGAGGTAGAGACCAAGGCGGACAGGATGACATGTCCACTAGATCTGCATACCAAGTCCTGCGTGGCCAAGCAGGTGCTATTAGAATTACTGATGCTCTTTCCTGTTTGATTTTGGCAATCAATCGAGGAAGCAGCGGGAAGGGTGGAAACACATAAGCCATCCTGAAGTTCCAAGGTGCTGTCAAAGCATCTATCAGAACTGCTCCCGGATCCCTGGATCTGGACCCGTAGCGAGGAAGTTTGGCGTTCTGGCGAGACGCCATGAGATCTATCTCTGGTTTGCCCCAACGTCGAAGTATTTGGGCAAAGACCTCCGGATGAAGTTCCCACTCCCCCCGGATGAAGAGTCTGGCGACTCAAGAAATCCGCCTCCCAGTTCTCCACTCCCGGGATGTGGATTGCTGACAGGTGGCAAGAGTGAGACTCTGCCCAGCGAATTATCTTTGATACTTCCATCATTGCTAGGGAGCTTCTTGTCCCTCCCTGATGGTTGATGTAAGCTACAGTCGTGATGTTGTCCGACTGAAACCTGATGAACCCCCGAGTTATTAACTGGGGCCAAGCCAGAAGGGCATTGAGAACTGCTCTCAATTCCAGAATGTTTATTGGAAGGAGACTCTCCTCCTGATTCCATAGTCCCTGAGCCTTCAGAGAATTCCAGACAGCGCCCCAACCTAGTAGGCTGGCGTCTGTTGTTACAATTGTCCAGTCTGGCCTGCTGAATGGCATCCCCCTGGACAGGTGTGGCCGATGAAGCCACCATAGAAGAGAATTTCTGGTCTCTTGATTCAGATTCAGAGTAGGGGACAAATCTGAGTAATCCCCATTCCACTGACTTAGCATGCATAATTGCAGCGGTCTGAGGTGTAGGCGTGCAAAAGGTACTATGTCCATTGCCGCTACCATTAAGCCGATCACCTCCATGCATTGAGCTACTGACGGGTGTTGAATGGAATGAAGGACGCGGCATGCATTTTGAAGTTTTGTTAACCTGTCTTCTGTCAGGTAAATCTTCATTTCTACAGAATCTATAAGAGTCCCCAAGAATGGAACTCTTGTGAGAGGAAAGAGAGAACTCTTCTTTTCGTTCACTTTCCATCCATGCGACCTTAGAAATGCCAGAACTAACTCTGTATGAGACTTGGCAGTTTGAAAGCTTGAAGCTTGTATTAGAATGTCGTCTAGGTACGGAGCTACCGAAATCCCTCGCGGTCTTAGTACCGCTAGAAGGGCACCCAGAACCTTTGTGAAGATTCTTGGAGCCGTAGCCAATCCGAATGGAAGAGCTACAAACTGGTAGTGCCTGTCTAAGAAGGCAAACCTTAGATACCGGTGATGATCTTTGTGGATCGGTATGTGAAGGTAAGCATCCTTTAAATCCACTGTGGTCATGTAC
>NW_026511603.1:0-2451 GCF_027579735.1 Bombina bombina
TATGTTAGGTATTGTTGTATTCCATTTCTTAAGGACTTTCGGGATCATGTAGGCCTGATGGAGCATCTTTGTATGGGCTTCCCTGAGATCTGTGGCCAAAGTGGCCTTTCTAATGTGTTGAAAGCTATCAATGATCACCTGGTGTGTCACCTCAATGTCCAGAGCGTCAGACCACCTCAAAACTATGTTATTTATAGTGTGCTTTTCAATGTCGTGTAGTAATGTTCTGTAAAGCAATGAGATGGAATGTTTGCCATGTTTGAAGACTGATATAGTAGCCTCCAACCCTGAGTGTCCCACTAGGGACGGTGAGCCTCTAATTATCTGGTTAACATAGTGCTTGGTTTGCAGATATGCATAGTGATGTATATTCGGTATTTCAAACTCTCTTTGCAACTCCTGAAAAGTCTTGACCTCACTTGTTCCCATTTTGAACAATTGACTAACCTTCTTTAGGCCCTTCTCGTACCATATCAAAAAGGGCTTGGTAGAGTAGCCTGCTATAAAATTAGGGTTTCCCCTCAAGGGAAGATGTTTAGAATATGTATTGTCTATTTTCAACCATTTACATACTTTTTGCCATGCTCTCAGTGGTTCAATAAGGGGCAGATGTGAACCTATCGCCTTCTCAGCTTGTGTTCTAGTTAGGTGTGGTAACATTTCTAATGACATGGGGGCAATCAGCTCCTGCTCTAGCTGTGAGTGTGCAAAACAGCCCTCCCCTGTCAGCCAGTCTAACACTATTTTCCCAGATGTGACCCAATTATATAGCTTGATATTAGGTAGGCCAAAACCTCCCATTCCTCTTGTAGCTGTAAGTTTTTGTAGGCTGACTCTATGTTTTTTGTTGTTCCAGACAAAGGCCAGAATCGTTTTATTAAGGGTATTGAGGTCAGATTTTCTAAGCGTGAGAGGCAGCATCTGCATTGTATACAATATCCTGGGAAAAATGGACATCTTTATCAGGCTGATCCTACCCGTCAGGGACAAAGGCAGGCCCCCCCAAGCTTTTAGTTGAGACACTATGGATCCTATCAATTGTCTGTAGTTGAGGTCATACCATTTATGTGGATTAGCACTCAGCTGGATTCCCAAATATTTGAAGCTACTCCTTACTATCTTAAATTGAAAATCTGGCAGCCTCACTCCTCCCCCAGGATGCAGCCACAGAAGTTCTGATTTGCTGTTATTTATCTGATACCCCGAAATTTCCCCGAACATTTTAATTATGGAGATCAGGGGTGGTAGATTGGTAGGCGGGTTGGGAATAGCTAAAATCATGTCATCTGCGTACAGAGACAGATGAATCGTCTCCTTCCCTATCTTAAGGCCCTGTAGTGTATTCCTAATTTTCACTGCCAGCGGTTCCAATGCCAAGTCGAATAATAGTGGGGAGAGGGGGCATCCCTGCCTGGTCCCCCTTCCTAGTTTGAAGGATTCGGAGAGTCCTCCATTAATAATCAATGCTGCCCTAGGGTCAGAATAAAGCCGCCGGACCATTTGCAGAAATTCCCCTCGGATCCCAAATTTCTCCAAAGAATAGAATAAGTGTCCCCATAAGACTTTATCAAAAGCCTTCTCCGCGTCCACGGCCAGAAGGCACGCTTCCGGGAGCGGGGACGGTATGTCCGATTTGTTATAGTTAACCCAGTAGTGGGAGAGAATTAACTGAAGCTTTCTAATATTCGAGACAGAGGAGCGGCCCTTAACAAATCCTGTCTGATCTTTATGAAGGAGGGATTGCAGAATTTTCATTAATCTATTTGCTAGGATTTTAGTTAGGATTTTATAATCGCTGTTTAGGAGCGAGATGGGTCTGTACGACTCCCTCAAAGTTGGGTCTTTTCCTGGTTTGGCTATCAGCGTAATATTAGCTTCTACAAATCTATTTGAGATATCAATTTGTCCAGCCAGTAGGCCGTTATATAGTGTTTCTAGGTCCTCCACAACATTTGGGAGCAAGATCTTATAAAATTCGCCTGGCAGTCCATCAGGACCTGGCGTTTTCCCTTGTGGGGACCCCCTGATAACACAGGTTATTTCCTGTTTGGTTATGGGTAAATTCAAGGCATCCGACTCTGAGTCAGACAGGCGAGGCAGTTGCAGATGTGACCAAAATTGGTCTCTAAGCTCAGTGTCAATGTCTGCGGGACTGTAAAGGTTTTGGTAGTACTCCCTAAAGGCCTGCGCTATCCTATCATTGTCTTTCTCCATGGAGTCCCCCACTTTTATGCTAGTTATTAAATTGTTTGGCCTTATAATCTTTGTCAGTGCTGCCAGATATTTGCCTGTCTTGTTACCATGCCTGTAGAAGAGTCCTGAAGCCCTATTTAATGTTCTCAAGGAGCTATCCAATAGGTATGTGTCCCTTTGTTGTTTGACCGCATAGTAATGTTCTCTGTTTTGTGTGGTGTGGTATCTTAAGTATTTATTGTATGCATTTTTAAGTTG